>NC_134703.1:54376504-54624004 GCF_043290135.1 Rhipicephalus microplus
ACCGAGTGACGTCAGCGGACACGCTTGAGCTTCAGCATAAAACCCGGAGTAATCTTCAGCAGGCGTTCAGTGTGCTTGGCAGCACCATGTTAGGGCGGTTGCTTATGAATTTCTACTTTTTCGTCCAGATCGCCCTGCTGTTGTGGGTGGATTCCGTCGTTGGCCCGGCGGAACTCTTCCCACCGCAGGGAAACATCGTCGCACCTGCGCCGGACAGCCCCGTCGATGAAGAACCATCATGGAAAGGAGCGCCTCAAGTGCCCCACCCCTACCATGTGGTCAACCGAGTGACGTCAGCGGACACGCTTGAGCTTCAGCATAAAACCCGGAGTAATCTTCAGCAGTCTTTCAGTGGACTTGGCAGCACCGTGTTCGGGCGGTTGCTCATGAATTTCTACTTTTTCGTCCAGATCGCCCTGCTTCTGCGGGTGGATTCCGTCGTTGGCCTGGCGGAACTCTTCCCACCGCAGGGAAACATCGTCGCGCCTGCGCCGGACAGCCCCGTCGACGAAGAACCATCATGGAAAGCAGCGCCTCAAGTGCCCCTCCCCTACCATGTGGTCAACCGAGTGAAGTTAGCGGACACGCTTGAGCTTCACCATAAAACCCGGAGCCGTCTTCAGCAGTCTTTCAGTGGGCTTGGCAGCACCATGTTCGGGCGGTTGCTCATGAATTTCTACTTTTTCGTCCAGATCGCCCTGCTGTTGCGGGTGGATTCCGTCGTTGGCCCGGCGGAACTCTGCCCACCGCAGGGAAACATCGTCGCGCCTGCGCCGGACAGCCCCGTCGACGAAGAACCATCATGGAAAGCAGCGCCTAAAGTTCCCCTCCCCTACCATGTGGTCAACCGAGTGACGTCAGCGGACACGCTTGAGCTTCAGCATAAAACCCGGAGCCATCTTCAGTAGTCTTTCAGTGGGCTTGGCAGCACCGTGTTCGCGCGGTTGCTCATGAATTTCTACTTTTTCGTCCAGATCGCCCTGCGGCGGCGGGTGGATTCCGTCGTTGGCCCGGCGGAACTCTTCCCACCACAGGGAAACATCGTCTCGCCTGCGCCGGACAGCCCCGTCGACGAAGAACCATCATGGAAAGCAGCGCCTCAAGTGCCCCTCCCCTACCATGTGGTCAACCGAGCGACGTTAGCGCACACGCTTGAGCTTCACCATAAAACCCGGAGTCATCTTCAGCAGTCTTTCAGTGGACTTGGCAGCACCGTGTTCGGGCGGTTGCTCATGAATTTCTACTTTTTCGTCCAGATCGCCCTGCTTCTGCGGGTGGATTCCATCGTTGGCCTGGCGGAACTCTTCCCACCGCAGGGAAACATCGTCGCGCCTGCGCCGGACAGCCCCGTCGACGAAGAACCATCATAGAAAGCAGCGCCTCAAGTGCCCCTCCCCTACCATGTGGTCAACCGAGCGACGTTAGCGCACACGCTTGAGCTTCACCATAAAACCCGGAGCCGTCTTCAGCAGTCTTTCAGTGGGCTTGGCAGCACCATGTTCGGGCGGTTGCTCATGAATTTCTACTTTTTCGTCCAGATCGCCCTGCTGTTGCGGTTGGATTCCGTCGTTGGCCCGGCGGAACTCTGCCCACCGCAGGGAAACATCGTCGCGCCTGCGCCGGACAGCCCCGTCGACGAAGAACCATCATGGAAAGCAGCGCCTAAAGTGCCCCTCCCCTACCATGTGGTCAACCGAGTGACGTCAGCGGACACGCCTGAGCTTCAGCATAAAACCCGGAGCCATCTTCAGTAGTCTTTCAGTGGTCTTGGCAGCACCGTGTTCGGGCGGTTGCTCATGAATTTCTACTTTTTCGTCCAGATCGCCCTGTGGCTGCGGGTGGATTCCGTCGTTGGCCCGGCGGAACTCTTCCCACCGCAGGGAAACATCGTCTCGCCTGCGCCGGACAGCCCCGTCGACGAAGAACCATCATGGAAAGCAGCGCCTCAAGTGCCCCTCCCCTACCATGTGGTCAACCGAGTGACGTTAGCGGACACGCTTGAGCTTCAGCATAAAACCCGGAGCCATCTTCAGCAGTCTTTCAGTGGGCTTGACAGCACCGTGTTCGGGCGGTTGCTCATGAATTTCTACTTTTTCGTCCAGATCGCCCTGCTTCTGCGGGTGGATTCCGTCGTTGGCCTGGTGGAACTCTTCCCACCGCAGGGAAACATCGTCGCGCCTGCACCGGACAGCCCCGTCGACGAAGAACCATCATGGAAAGCAGCGCCTCAAGTGCCCCTCCCCTACCATGTGGTCAACCGAGTGACGTCAGCGGACACACTTGAGCTTCAGCATAAAACCCGGAGCCATCTTCAGCAGTCTTTCAGTGGGCTTGGCAGCACCATGTTCGGGTGGTTGCTCATGAATTTCTACTTTTTCGTCCAGATCGCCCTGCTGTTGCGTGTAGATTCCGTCGTTGACCCGGCGGAACTCTGCCCACCGCAGGGAAACATCGTCGCGCCTGCGCCGGACAGCCCCGTCGACGAAGAACCATCATGGAAAGCAGTGCCTCAAGTGCCCCTCCCCTACCATGTGACCAACCGAGTGACGTCAGCGGACACGCTTGAGCTTCAGCATAAAACCCGGAGCCGTCTTCAGCAGTCTTTCAGTGGTCTTGACAGCACCGTGTTTGAGCGGTTGCTCATGAATTTCTACTTTTTCGTCCAGGTGGGTGACAAACATTCTGTCTGCTCTATTAGAGACGATTCGCTCACTTTAGTAGTGCTGTCGGGCCCACAGAGTCTGCTTTCTTCATTGTGTGATTGTTTGCTTGTTATTAGGCTACTGCTGTTAACATCAGGTGATGTGGAGTTAAACCCTGGACCCCGCTCAGACTCAGAGTCTGGTTCAGAAACCACCCTAAACAGCCAGCTCCTCAAGAAAATATCCGAAGACTTTTCCGCACGAGTTCGGGGCCTGCGCAAAAAAACTATGGCAATCAGCAAAGGAAGATCGGTACAATGGTGCTAAGGTCACTCTTGTATTCGATAAACTAAAGATAGATGACGACTTGTACGTATGGGATGAAGCAAAAAATACAAGAGTTTCCCTGAGAAAGGCACGTCACGATGGTCGCGCGAAAACCAACTCGTGACACCCGCAAGCCGCAACACCGTTTTCATTGGTATGTTTGAATGCCCGTAGCATTGTTAACAAAACTGACAAGCTAGAAGGATTGTTATTTTCGTACACTCCTGATATTGTCGTGATAACTGAAACGTGGCTGCACCCAGACATTCTCGATTTTGAAATTGTTCCTTCTTCATACTGCCTACGTCGGTCAGATCGTGACGGTCGCGGGGGCGGGGTCGCCATTGCAATAAAACGTTGTTTGCGATATCGTAGAAAAAGGGTATCGCGAATCACGAAAGCGTTTGGTGCACAATATTTGCTCACGATGCTCCAGTACTGATCGGTGACATCTACAGAAAGCCAAATGCGTCTGATGATTACCTTTTACAAGTACATGACTATCTGGTTGATAAGGTTACCCCCCATACCAAATTAATACTTACTGGAGATTTCAATCTCGCTATTGACTGGGAAAACTTAACAAGTACTAGAAATACCGCCAACAGCGAGCTATTATACATGTTAATGTTCATTTTTTCATTGTCCCAGTGGGTCCAGGAACCAACCCGAATTCAAGGAAACACTCGCTCTATACTAGACCTAGCTTTTCTTTCTGATAACCCATCCGGTAAAGCCACTGTAGAAGATGAAATATCTGACCACAAAATGTTAATCCTAACTTTTAACCTTGAATGCTTAAATACCACACCCGATGGCACAAATTCACGGATAGCCGTGAAAGACTACACCAGAGCTAATGATGTTTGTGTTATTGATTACCTCGACACAGCACTGGAGACTTTCTCTAGAGGAATGTGAGGGTGTTAATGGTATGTTGATCCAACTGAAAAAAATAATTACGTACTGTGAACAAAATTTTATTCCAACGAAACTAAAACGAACACAAAGAAAGACACCATGGATCAATCGCCGTATTATTCACCTTAAAAGAAGGGTACATAGAATGCGCAAGAAAAAGAGGAATCCAATCATCCTAAAGGAACTAGCATCTCAGCTCAAGGCGGAAATTAGATATGCAAGACAAACTTTTTTTCACATACGTTATCTCACTTCATGACGGATCAGCCGCAAAAACTTTGGCGTTTCTGGGCACGACCTGAAAACCCAACAACTGAAGTAGAATTTGAGGGTACTATCGTAAAGGACGCGCAGGCCATTTCCAATGCTTTCAATAGGTATTTTCAGACGGTATTTACACGCGCATGCGCACCAAGCAGCCCTGTTGCTGCGGTGCATCCTTTTTTAATGCCCGATGTCGTTGTCACTATGGAAGGTATTCTGAACCTGCTGTTGCAGATCGATGTTGATTGATTTGTGGGGTTTAACGTCCCAAAACCACCATATGATTATGAGAGACGCCGTAGTGGAGGGCTCCGGAAATTTCGACCACCTGGGGTTCTTTAACGTGCACCCAAATCTGAGCACACGGGCCTACAACATTTCCGCCTCCATCGGAAATGCAGCCGCCGCAGCCGGGATTCGAACCCGCGACCTGCGGGTCAGCAGCCGAGTACCTTAGCCACTAGACCACCGCGGCGGGGCAGCAGATCGATGTTAAGAAATCAGTGGGTCCTGACAATATTTCAAATGTGTTCCTTCGACGCTACGCAGGGCAACTATGTCCCTTCCTTGAAGCAATTTTTAAAGCATCCCTGCTAACAGCTTCTTTACCTGCAGACTGGTTGTGTGCAAAGGTAATTCCAATTCATAAAGGCGGGAGCAAGCTGTCCATAGAAACATTCAGGCCTATCTCGCTAACTAGCTGCTGCTGTAAATTATGGGAACATGTAATCAACAAGGCAATAATTACTTATTTAGAAGATAACAACTTATTGCACCCGAACCAACACGGATTCCATAAAAACCTGTCTACCGTTACTCAACTCTTGGAAATAACGCATGACTTCGTAACTACTATTAACTCACAATTGCAAACCGACTCCATATTTATAGACTTCGCCAAAGCTTTTGATAAGGTGCCTCACAGTAAATTGATTGACAAACTTGTGTCTATTGGTATTAACAGTAACATAATAGCATGGATAAAAATATATCTATCAAATCGAAGCCAGTATGTAACCGTAAACAACACAGCCTCTGATTCATTAAAAGTTTTTTCCGGTGTACCACAAGGTTCCGTTTTAGGACCCATCTTGTTCCTAATATATGTTAATGATATCTATATGTGCCTTAAGCCTAACGTCAAAATGAGATTATTCGCTGACGACTGCGTGATCTATACCCCTATCCGCACAACTGATGACCAGCTTAGACTTAATACCACACTAGCTAATATTGCATGTTGGTGCCTTGAGTGGGGAATGGAAATTAACGTGTCAAAAACAGCTTGCCTTAGCATAACTCGCCGAAAAACAATGCAACATTTTAGTTACAATTTGGTCGGCACAAACGTTGCAAGAAACGACGCTGTTAAATACTTGGGCGTTACCTTTACAAGTAAAATTAAGTGGAATGCACATATAAGCAGCGCATACACAAAAGCCTATCGCCAGCGTGGGTTGCTGCGTCGAAAACTTGCATTGGCGCCTTCTAATGTAAAACTGACAGCATATAAATCTGTCATAAGGCCGATCCTCGAGTACGCCAGCATTGATTTGAACCCCCACCAAAAATATCTTTCCAACAAATTAGAAATCGTCCAACGCAAGGCGCTTCGCTTTATCTATTCTAAGTATTCGAGGCATGATAGTGTCACTTAGCTGCGCAGGTGGGCATGCTTGCCGACCCTTGCAGCCCGTCGCCGTGTCTCTTCCTTAAAGTTTTTCTTTTGTATCACAACGGTTTAAACATAGATAAAGACAACTATATAAAGCCGCCTAACCATCACTCCCTTCGTATCAACTACAGTAAGTGCATCAGACCATTCATGTCACGCTGTGACACTTTTAAATATTTATTCTTCCCGTCAGCAGTGGAAGAGTGGAACAAATTTTCACGTGAATGCCTTAATCTTTCCTATGCAGATTCATTTGTTCGGAATGTAGAAAGCCTGTTTTATGAAGACTAAAAGCAACTTTTATTTTTTGATATTTGTGAGCGCTTCCGAACACACTGATCACTGTACCCCCTGCTGATACCTCGATGTTTTGTTGTGACCTGTCCATGATTTTGTACAATTGCTTTAATCGTTCAAGTTTTATTTTCACCATCATCTTGTGATTCTGTTTCTTGCGCTATGTGCGATATTGTCTGGTTTGTACACGACTGTGTTTATTTGCCCGCCCACCCTGTATGAGCCTGAGAAAGGCTTACAGTAATAAATGAATAAATTAATAAATAAATAAAATATTCACGCAATCGTCTAGCAATTACAACATCACGATAAAACAGACCCCTGCATATAGCTTTCTTGATACCTTCGACATTTCGGGTAATTCGCATATTTGTTTCCGCATGTGTAAAATACGATTTAACGAGCTCTTACTGTAGCTAGTGTTCCAATAAAATTATAGATTGCACTTACTGCACTACATAGCTTGAATCTTTTGTACAACATGTTCGGGATTAATAAAGATGTAATGAAATGCTGCTTTCAGCATGAAAAAAAACACTTAACTGTAATCAAATGCTCAAAGAAATTGCCAAATATATATGAGGTGATAAGAAATGTCCCACTCCTAAATGTACGCTTTTCACACGGCATGCTGCTTTTCATTGAGTAATTTTCGCAAGAATGCTTGATCGCATTGTCAAGCTAGTTTTTACATTGTTACCATATCCATGCTGGTTTTTTTTAATATGAAGGCGAGAAATATTAGGTTGTGAAGACATGGATTATACAGCTTCTCATTACTAAGCCGTGGATGTCGTAGTATAGGTTGCCCAAGACTGAGCTGATTATCAAGAGTATAATGCAAGAAGGAAAAATCAGCCGCCATGTTCATTCTTGTTCTTACGAGCTCTCAGATAAAGTTGTCTGTTCTTAAAATACGGGAACTAATTTATTTTAGCGGACCTGAGTGGTTTCTAGACAAACCCTAGACGCGTTCAGTCAAAGAACAATAAAGCGAAATTCAATTTTATAATTGACACAATTGAGGCACTTAGCATGAATGCAAATCCTTACATGAAGCCGTGTTTTGGGTAAAGGATATTCGAGGCTGTATGTTCTTATTTGTAGGCGTCTTCATGGCATGCGTCTTTTCTGGAAGTTAAAAAAAACCTAAATGTTGCTGAATTATAGTAGAAATATATTTTCTTCTATGCTCCTATAAGCAGTGAAGGTCAAATCTTTCGTTGTGATGAAGACACTGTTGATGATGATGA
This sequence comes from Rhipicephalus microplus, assembly GCF_043290135.1. Taxonomy (NCBI): domain Eukaryota; kingdom Metazoa; phylum Arthropoda; class Arachnida; order Ixodida; family Ixodidae; genus Rhipicephalus; species Rhipicephalus microplus. The sequence goes on from NC_134703.1 coordinate 54,383,884, forward strand.
TGATGAATCCACAGACATGGCTAGACCAGTTACTGGTTAAAAATCCGAGCACTTGTTTGATTTCATCGTTGTCTTCAACTGGCCACACCATAACGCGTGCTTCTCACGAAGGTGCTATTGATGTGGCAACACATAGTTTAAAAAATGTAGCGTCGTAGAGGTAGTGAAAGTGCTGAAAACTCTGGCTAGTTCTAGTGATTTAAGATGATTATTAAGCCCTTTGCACCGTAGTGCACACCTTATTCAGTTTTAATACTCGCGAACTTTGAAACTTTCCTCCAAACTGCCGCACCTAGACATCGAAAGTGCATCCCCTTTTAACGCCGAACGCGTCATATAGTAGTAGTGGCTCTCCTGTTCGGGAGACGCCAAATACGCTAATGGCGAGGTACCATGTGAGCTGCTCTTGGTTTATGACCGCAATGCTCGGAGTAGCTTATTCTCACGCACTCTCCGACATACTTGTTTTTATAGGTCCAAGGCTGCACGTATAAACCGAAGCGTGCTTGTGTTTACACAGTGACGAGGCAGCCGAGGAGAAATTTAGAGGAGTAGACGTAAGTGGCCCAAATTTACTACTTCAGAATTTGGGTACTACTAACTCATTACGAGCTCCCGATGTGCAGGACTCAGTGGACGAGAGTGCACGGACGTGTAATATGATCTGGTTACTTTTCAGCTTCATCTCATCTCTGCCGTAAAGCATATTCTGAAATTTCTAAAGATAAAAAAAAGGAATGTGTCTCCATACCGTATGCACACAAAATGTTATATAATAAAAAAATGTAGGCAGCGGACACGGCCTGCATATCATTTATTCTGTGCCAAACAAACTCAGAAAAGTCCGTCCCAGGCTGGATCGAAAACAATTGGCAAAAAAGAATAGAATTTGTTGCTCCGTTAAGAATATTTTCTACATTTGTTGAGTGTATAACTGCTCTGGTATAGTGTGTGCCAATGCCATGTTGCAAAAATGTACATCGGCCAAACTGTCTGGTGCGTAAATACAAGGCTTTCCGACCAAAAGAGTGCTTTAGCAAGTAATGATTACTCTCACACTAGATGGCATTGCTTAGATTGGGGCTGCTCTCCACTGTTCGCTCACACTGAAATACTTTCTAGTCACAGATTCAGGTGACCAGAGAAGTTATCGAGGCATTCCACATCGCTAAAAAAAAAGATAGCTGCATTAGTCAAGCATCAAATAAGTTAAGCGATTGTGATTGTGATTTTTGGCAAATATGCTGTACCTTGAGTGCCACTGCAACACGTAGCACCCTATCAGGTTGTATATTAACATTGTTTTTTCTGCAAAATAAACTAGTTTGGAGTGCAGCGCTGTCCCGTTCATTCCTTTTGTGCTCGTCTCCATGCGCTGCTTTATATGTAAACTAGAACTATGAACAACTCGACCAACTTTCAAGGTTACTGAAGAGCACAGTTCTACACACTCCAATATGTTTTTTTTTCAATTCTAAGAAGCTGAGATGCCAGGGCAAATGTGTTTACGGAACTTTAAAAATTTAACTAGCTGAGTAGCGGCTCACTTGTCACTCGCACAATACTACAAACGGTGGGGGTGGTAGCCGACAGATCTTGCGAAGACTACGCGCATTGTGGCTATAGGAAGTAAATATTCAATGCACAAAGAAATTGAGGGGACGGGGAGCACTTGCTCCAACTCTTCAAAAAGAATTGCCCGTGTTATAAAGACGATCTAATTTGATGAATAATTAGACGAGTGTGTGAGGATCAACGTTAGACACCGAACACTGCATGCAGCAGAAAAATAAAAGAATTTAAGTGGTCACCCATAGCGTCGAAAGTCGAGAATTGGGTAAGTTTTCCAATAAAATGGACTAGTAATGAATATGATACAACCTGCCCACTCAGCTTGGCTTGCCGGGAGTGACTTTGTTACATGACATCCACAGGAAAACTATGTAAACTGGTTCGAAGGTGTAGAGAATATCAAAAGGGCTATAACGGTGTAGTAGAAAATGGGCATTTGGGGGATCCCGATAGAAAATTTGTAATATGTGTGTTCGAGAAAACTGAAAGTGTGTTACCCTAAAAGAGGATTCGTCAGTCTGCTATTCGACATACAGGTGTAGTCTTAGCACAGAGCCGAAGTATCGATGACATGACCGCTCTTTGATTTTTAAAAGGCAGTGTGTTTTGTTTTAAATAAATGTATGTAAGGAGAGGTTGGTGCCAACTCGTGGCGCCGGCTACTCCTCCTATGTTCCTAACATCTCTAATTGAAACCAGAATGCTTCGAAATAACACTCACACAATGCCTTTTATAACGTATAGTAGCCGCAGCGAGTAGTTCATCGTGTGTTTCTGATAGATTGTATGTAACAGTGAAAACTTTAACATTAACGTCAATGACTATCTATAAGAAAGGTGGCGTAGTTTTCCACACCTAATGATGCATTGACGTACAAACAGGTATACCAATCTATTACTACCAATGTTACCAAAAGTAGACAAGCGAAACTGGACGCATGCAGAAAAAAAACCTATACTACGCAATAACTCATTTCACCGAAACTTTAGCAAGTTGGACAATCCACTGTTATAATCTCTATAAAGAGCTAGGCTGCATTCAAAACGCAGATTGTACATTTAGCGAACATGCATCGAACTATGTCCCATACAGTTGCCTTGCTCTTTGACTAGGCGTACTTGTTTTGTTATTTTTGTCAATACGAAAAGACCATTGGCTCGTTTTCAGTTGGTTATGTTCTCTGTTCAGGGGCGTGTCGAAGGTTACGTTAGCAGGAGAAGCCACTAATGGGTGTGGGATGAAAGGATTTTGCAGTGTGCGTCTCACAAAGCCCGCAAACAAACCTCCGCTGCCTCGGCAACCACAAGGGCAATACGTAAGGCATCAGTTTTCGACCTTTAACTAATACTTCCAAGCGAACTACCCTACAGTTTCTATGACAATGACTGAAAGTACCTACTTGGGCTTCGCCACGTTAAACGCTACATATTACAACTGAAGTATCTCCCAAAACATCAGTTGATAGGAACTTTATTTTTTATCTTCACGTGTATCTGGCTAAGTTCTCTGCGCGTTATTTTATTTGCAACACTGAATACCTTAAACCAGTAATATACTGATCAGTGTGAAGACATGAGACGATGGAATATTTTTTTAATGTTGTTTAACAACTTTCTCGAACACAAATATCAGGCAAAGTTTTGGAGCACTATGGGTGTGGGAACCATTATAAAACTTGGGTACATTACTTGTTTTAATGGTGGTTATTGCCACTCTGCCATCACAAGTCAGCCAGCGGTTGTTTGTGTCTCTTCTCTTCGTCCCGTGAGTTTGTGCGCTCTTTCTGCCCATAAGGGATGATGGTATTCGCGTTCGAAGCAGTGGTATAAAATGGGGCACTAATCAATAGATCAATAGACAATTACAAGCGCTTAACCTTAGCGAAGTCACTAAACCGTATCATGGAACATTTAGTGCGGGCACTCCCGCTATGAACACCGCGCGATGAACTCGTGTTATAAGGAGCACAGCTGGGAGTGATTGTCCCCCTCGCAAATACTCAGTGCTCATTTATTGCGTAGCAGTCCCTACTTAAGTACTTCCCATGAAACATAAAAGACTGCATAGCCACGCATTAAAAAGCAGTGCTGTTTTATCGTTTTATCGTCGTTATTGACCAGGTGACCCTTTGTACACGGCACCTATAGCTTTATTGGTAGAAGCCGCCTGACTTGAAGGCAGTTGGACAGCAGGATCTTCCGCTGTTTTCCTTCTACTACACTCTTTTGTCGCCTTTATGAGAAAACGTTGGCCATTGAAGTAACCGAAAAAAAAGTTGCTCCTCCACCTTTTGTCACTTTGTGAGGGGTAAAATAAGGCGGGTTGAAAGAAATATGAAAGATCGGGATGAACTGTAGCTGACGACTACCGTTCAGTTCGTTTTTCCTACTTCACAATGTGTTGGTGCATACTGCATCGGTGTCTGTATGGATGCAGCTAGTTGGGTCTCGATTCACTCAAATTCAGAAACGCGCACACAGACTTCTCATCTTCAGCCGTTAATGCTCGGAGGCCTCCCACTCCCCCCTGGCATGTTCATCAGTACACCAAACTCATTTGCGTGACATTCGCCCGTCAACGCCGTCATCTTTCAGCGGTGCTTAATTCCCCAGACTCGTAGTCAGTAGTATCGAGCTAGTATCCGTAAATAGCAGAGATACATCATTGTTGCATACGAAAACTGCAGTACACTGCACGCGCTATAGCACAACGCGAAAGACGAAGCAAGTAACTGTAGAATAACGGAAAGGTGGGCTAGTTGGTTAGGGTTTATGATGAATTGAATGGGGCAGCGTTAGGACGAATACACGAACGAGAAAAGGTTGCACTTGTCGGACCTTTTCTCGTTCGTTTATTCATCCTAACGCTTCCCTATTCAGTTCATCACGTAACTGGGCTTGTTAGTAGATCAGAACGAAGAAAAGAAATGCCAGAAGTGGAGATTCGCTTTCTTGTCCGATAAAATGCCGTGCAGTGTAGAAGAGAAAGCGTTAGCAGTGTCAGCCTCGGGGAAATGGTGAAAAAAACCAGCTGAAAACCTACTGAATAGTATAAAAGAAGTTAGTCATAAAAGGTTGTTAAAAAACTACCCTAAAACAAATGCAGTAGAGCGTAATGGCTAGGAATGGAGCGCAGAAAAGACGTCTGTGAAGATCTTTGCTTCTTTTTTTGAAGGAGAGAGACGTGATAAATCGCTGTATTCCTAGCAGGACCTCCTGGATAACCTACAGCTTGGCTGTGACCCAGCCTTGCATGACTGTACTAATTACTCGAGCACAACGTTTTGCAAAGCTGCACTAATTACTTGAGCACAACGTTTTGCGTCCTGCGAAAAAAACTGCAGCCGAATAATTACATTGATGTTCTCATGCCTTTATAAAAACACAACCGACTGTGTTTAATCAAGAGCAGATGTTTGCGCTTCCACTTTTTCAGACTTTTGCGTCGTCGTCGCAACGTGAAGGTTGACGTATAGATCTATTTGTACGGGTGGGCTGTGTAGTGATTCTTGCATTGAATTCTATGTATGACTCATTAGAACAGCCTAAATAGAGATTTCTTTTCAATACTGAAAGTACTCGGCTTCATCGTAACGCACGGCTCGTCAGCATGAAAACCTGACCGAGTGCAGCATTTTGGAGTAACGACCAACACAAGTGGAGCGGGCGAAGCGCGAAAGCCCTCCACACTGACCTGGCAATTCTCAGTTGTTAACGACGTAGCAATTAAATTAATGACTGCCGCAAATGAACGAACTCGGCTCGCACAGTAGGTTGTAAACTTATGCTCAGTCTGACAGCGTTCGTCGAAAGTGCAGATCATTACGTAGAATTCCCGCATGGGCAAACACTGCTCCCCCTCGTTGACAAGTCCGGGTAGCATGAGATGTGAAGCGGGCCGTACGATGTGCGAACAAAACATAGAACAGAGTGAGAAGTGCGAGAGAGAGAGAGAGAGAGAGAGAGAAAATAGTGGTGTTGAAAAATGCATACATGCTTATGATTGTGCCGGGCTCACAAAAAACATTAAGAATGATTGCATGAACCATTTACAACTATCTCTCTTTCACACCTCTGCGCCAGCTCTCTTTTACACACGAAAAAGTCCGGACCATATTGCACCGTCCGTTTCGCAATTCCCTAAAAGGGTATTCGAAAGTGGGAAGGGGGAATAGAAGGGCTGTACAGAAACAAAAAAAAAATAGGGATCAAATACAAAGAAAAAACAGACGCACACTCACCCCACTGCTTGCTCGGTTGGCGTAAACAATGCTGGAGGAAAGGTGTGCATGGTCGCTGTAATACAGCAGAGCACAATTGGTCGTTAAGTGAAAACGGGTGGTACGCGAACGTGCACTGATCCTCATCATGATGAAGAGATTGGCTAAATTTCGCCATCCTTTTTCGGGCTCTATCGTAGAGCGGTTCTTTTGAAGAGGGGTGTGCTCTGAGTAGGATCGCAAAACACCCAGTGCCAACCAAAATGAATATTCCCTGAATGGAAACATGGACGATGCTATAATTGGGGCGGCGGCTAGCTACCGCATAATTATACGAATTCAAGCGCTTATAAATGTGGCTCCACTGAGGCTGGCGATGAAGTCGTGTCAACGAATGTGGTGAGCAGTCTGCAATGTACCACATGGATTAATATAATTAGTGGCTGCTAGACAGGCAGCGTAAACGCTGCCAGACTATTCCCGGATGGCTTCCCAACACTCCCTTATTTAGAATGCTATCCAAGAAAAACTGCAGACAAAGTGGAACCGTTCTCCAGAAAAAGAATTCCAGGTAATTTGTTATGTGATCATGACGTCGTCGTGGTAGGACTGTGGCATCACGTAACAAGAGGGGATCTCATAGTGACGTCATCACACGACATCCTTGTTTGGTAAAACGTGAGCTGATCACAGAGACAATGCCAAAACCGGACAAGGTGCCTCTGATCTTGGAGGCAACATGTAACAACGTAAGGTTCAGAAAGTTTTCAGAAGTGGCTGGGGAGAGGAGGGCAGGGCTAACAAGTTTATTGAAAAGAAAAAAAAAACATCCCTTGCCCCTTTGACTCGTCTTTGGCGAATACATAATGAACTCAGTGAGTTTCACGTGCAAAATTATGACGTTAGTTTTTCTCGCATATGAGTGCCTTGGGAATTATTAATAATTTTCAACTGATGTAAATGTGACAGGCACACTACTGACAGTTTCATTTTAAAGTCCAGTAAGGACCTCACATGCATTTTGTCATCATCATCATCATAACCATCAGCCTGACTACGCTTATTGAAGGGCAAATGTCTCTTCGTTGTCCCACGATTCAACCTGGTTTGGTGCTATCTGCTGATACGTTAAACCTTTGACCCATTATGCACGTAATACCACGTTATGTATTTTATAGCGAGCTACAAAAAAGCAATGAGTTAGAAAAAAAGTAAATATTAGCCTTTGAAGAGACAGTTTGGCTACCTTGTTTTGAAGAAGAGGTTAAGATCAATAAGTTCAGATAGAAGAAGGCATAGCAAAACAAAAAAAAGAGAGAAGTAGCTAATTTACAGCAGTGAACGCTTCTAAGCAGCTACGCTTATCTTACTTCAGATATGTTGCGCGCAAATGTATTCTTGAATAATTCATGACTTCATCACCAATTTATTCATGAGAGTTAAAACAATGACCGACCCTACAATAACACTGCGAAGAAAGGCTAAAGCAGTGGATTTTTGAAGAAAAAGAGATTAAAACAAAGAAACCAGGAAGGATAGCAGTGATATTGTTTATCCTTGAGGGCTTCTCAGAGACGAAATTTGAACAGTTTTCACCGTGGGCTGTCGCAATGAGCGTCACAGCATATGTTCATCACTTTCGTTTCGCGAAGATGTCTTTATTGCAAAAATTCTACAGTTTGAAGAAGACAAATACACAGCTTATAAGTGACAATGATGTCTTCGCCTGAAGAGAACGTTTTCCTTTCCTCCGACAGCCGGTTGCCCCTGGCGAACCAAAACTAGTGTTGTTCTGACCATTCAAAGAAACGAATGAAGAAGTCGGTAAGCAAACGACGCAGATGGAATCTAACTGCTTCTATAGTAAGGATGCATTCAAGTGAAGCACTTGTTCAAGTACTAAAAGAAGTACAGAAGTACATGAAGTAAAAAAAAAGTTGCTGTGCTTTCTTGTATCACTCTTTTATTTTTCTTTCAAGACGTTCTCTGCTAGATGTCCTGCTACTTCGTAAAGGCACCTGATAGAGACTGCACTTATTGGTGAAGCGCTGTACAATACTTTTCCAGTTTTGGTTATTTTTATCGATTACTGGAAAATTACAAGAGCTAAGTGTTACTCTTATGTTGTGTTAGCATTTGCAAAGTGCATTAAACGCCCAATGCGACCACTAGTCTGTCGCTCTAAATACGTACTACGATGTGTCTGACAAAAATAAAAATTCCTGGGCTGCGAAGGCTAAACATTGAAAGTTGCTATAAGCATCGATTCTCGCCATACATTACGTAGGCAAATGTTACTTGTACTACTATAATGCACTCCTGCACAATGCATGAGGGTGTGTTTTGTTCCTCATGGAAACACACCCACGCGAGCTAAGCCACGCACTATTCCTAGTGTGAGCATATTCATTCACTCGTATCCGTGCGCCACACCCATCGCCCTACGAAAACCACAGGGGACGTGGGATACAAAGGTCTCGGTTGTATTTCTAGATTTTCTCAAGCCTCCAAATAGCTCACAAAGCCCATGTGCCTTGGGCACGGCGCTTGTGAAACACGCTTTCAACTCAGCAAGGTAAACAAACACGTAGGTTTCTTTCGTCAAGAGTGAAAAGTTATTATGGAGGAGGGTGACAAGCATTCGTTACATTGCTTTCCACTTAGCATTTGTTGTCGCTAGGGAGACCTTGGTTTTTGTCGATAGGGAGAGGATGACGTCAACGATTGCACAGGTTAAAAAATAATAGTGCAGCTTGCAAGAAATTGCGCGAACCTGGGTCACAAAAGAGCTTCTGGGCACCTCGTGGTTCTAGCTTTCTTAGACTTTCCCTCTCTCACCCTTCTCTTTTCCATCACTTGCTATAATAAACTACGCACGCTTATTAGAGGTCACATATTTGAGGTTCTTTTGTTAACGATCTTTATAGAGTTCGTGGGTGAAGACTGAGCGTATTGCGCTTTGTGATGATAATAATGTTCCATCTACGGCACACGGGAAACAACTAGCATTACAGCTAGGTCATAAGGAGAAATTTTGGCAGATTCCACGCATTGTGGAAAATCAATTTTATGCAAGGTAGCATGCGAGAACTGCTTACGCTACATTTTAAGCCAAATCATCTGAAATGAGATGACGTGCTCGGGTAATTCAATATTGTGCATATAGTGGACTTACTATGCCAGCTGCCAGCACTGACACTTCAAGCGTAGTTGATTGTATGACGTAACACCGTTGCTCATTTTGCTAAACCACCACTTGCTATACATAAGTGACTGGATGTTCGTTAACAAAACAAGGTGTACTGATTCGCTTGAAATGGTTACACCGGAAAGGATAAATCAGGTCAAACAGTTGTTGAACAAGCCAGTGAATCGTGCTGAACGATAAACATGAAAGCTGGCATGGCGACTCGACGTTTATCTCCCTTCAAGGCCCAACGCAACCGCTAAAGGCATTTTCTCACTTATCTGAATTATCATCTCAGCAAGCTGATATGTTGCTCGACTCGTAAGTGGTGGCATGCGATGAGGCGAGTGTCGTCAACCAATGCTGTGAAAAAAACAGTAAACTCTGATTCATTGATTTGTGGGGTTTAACATCCTAAAACCACCATATGATTATGAAATACGCCGTAGTGGAGGGCTCCGGAAATTTCGACTACCTGGGGTTCTTTAACGTGCGCCCAAATCTGAGTACACGGCCCTACAACATTTCCGCCTCCATCGGAAATGCAGCCACCGGAGCTGAGATTCGATCCCGCGACCTGCGGGTCAGCAGCCGAGTACCTTAGCCACTAGACCACCACGGCGGGGCAAAAGTAAACTCTGTTTCGGCATTTCATTAAACACAGCTGCTGTTTCCCGCCAGTGAGATCTTGAGTTATGAAACACATAGGTACGAAGAAATTACTTCATACTAGAATTGGCCCATTCCTAATTAAATTGAACAATTTTGCTCTTCTTCTTTCGCTCGGATCTAGAATAAAATCGAAAATGAAGTCAACCGTTTTATAGCAAAGACCCTTCAACCTGCTTGAAAAAATAGTGCATATTTCAGCGGAAGTGAACCAGAAAAAAAAAAGGCATCAGCACTAAGGCAGCACTGCAAAGCTTACAAAGAGGGCAGCCAGCACTGACACAGACGAAGCGCATATGCTCCTAGAACAATAGGCCCCTACACTTTCGAGACAAAAAAAAGTAAGGCGTGCTTGGAACGTCTTCCGGCTCAGTATTTATTCCTCTCGTAGTCTTTTCGATGCACTGTAATGGGTATTTCTGTAAATTCGCACTGGCCTGTGTAACATGGTTTGGTCCTGCCAGTCTAACAGAAGCATTGCGATAATTACGCAGCTGACATGGTAGGGGTGGCAGGAGGCTTTGTCGAGCCTGGCTGAAGACGATCAGCGAAGTCTTGTGGAGCGAATGCGGGTGCTGACTCGGATCAACGAAGTCATGGAATGTGGACCCTAGTAATCATCTCTAGCACAGCTTCCTGCATACAGTACATATTCTGCATTGAACGTTTAAATAATTTATTCATATATTATGGTTGCGTGTGTGCTTTAGGCTTGCGGTAGCATTTTCTCATAGGAAAATGACGAAGGTCCATTTTTAACGAAAAAAAAGGCTAACATGGGTGACCATTGTTGCTGCGTGACATAAACACTTACCGAATAAAGCAAACTGTAGTGAAGCCGTTTCCGGGCTTTTGTTACTAATACCAAAGTTGGTCACAGCACTCGGGTGTGCTACCTAATACTTCCAAGCATTTTGACAAAACGCCGCCTGGCATGTCTATGGTGCTGTTGGCAGCCGTGCTCCGTGGTGATCATCGAAACGTCAAGAATCAACAAGCCGCGATTACACAGAATCAGCGAAGCCTATGTAACCTGGGAGTGGAAATTCCATGAAAGCAAACGTGTCAAGTAGTCGGCAGCTCATCGACTCCGTCGCATCTACACATCGAGAGTACAAATAGCAAGCAAACAAACAGTGAAATTTTACTTCACAACTGGAAGCAGTAGCAACGTGGACAACTATATGGCAAGAAATTGGATGTTTTAAAAATATTGTTAACTTTTTGCCTGATTGTGATAACCACGCACATTCGTCAAGTCTTCACGGCTTACCGATGGTGCGTTCGAGAGGAAGTAAATGCCAACCAGAAAGAACGGGCCTGCAGATTTATTTTATTAGCAGAACAGTGCGTTTTCAATAGAAACCACAACAATTTGCGTTGAAAAAATTACCAAACAATTACTAATTAGCACAATAGCCCAACGGGCTGTTAGAGGAAATCTAATCAATGAAAACTACAGCTCTGCAAGGATTCCTCTCACTTAACACAGCAAAGCATTTTTTTTTCCGTTTAGCATCCTCCATTTACCATCCTTGAAAACGAGGACCCGAATTGGTGCAAGAAGTCTGTCTTCACTGGAGTCTTTATCGACACATTCTTTTTTAGGTTCCCTCAAATGTCACGCTTGGCCCCACCACAGTGGTCTAGTGGCTAAGGTACTCGGCTGCTGACCCGCAGGGCGCAGGATCGAATCCCGGCTGTGGCAGCTGCATTTCCGATGAAGGCGGAAATGCTGTAGGCCCATGTGCTCAGATTTGGGTGCACGTTAAAGAACCCCAGGTAGTCAAAATTTCCGGCGCCCTCCACTACGGCATCTCTCATAATCGTATCGTGGGTTTTGGGACGTTAAAGCCCACATATCAAGTAGCACGCCTGCAAACAAGAAAGAGAATAACCAACGGAAGACACGCGCGACGCCCCTGCGTGAAAGTGAGCGATGCCTCACACACCCGACAACGTACCGCACCAAGCACACGCCCCCAAAGCAGATACCTTGGTGATGCGAGCTATTTTCGGCGGTCGATTGAACGAAAGCGGACAGCCAGCTAGCCCAAGTCGCGCTTCAATCTTACGTGCAGTGCGTGTTTTAGATGCGGAGCATCTTATACTCGCGCCTTGTAGTGCGCCGTCCGCGCCGCCCGCGCCGTCCGCACCGCTTCTCGAACATTCGACAGCTGACGCGCGCGCATGCGCCGTCGCGCCGTCGCCCACTCTTCCACCATCTGTGCATCCCTTCCTCCTCTACACACCGCGCGCGCTTCACTCCTCCACCATCTGTGCACCCTTCCTCCTCTACACACCGCGTTCGACATCTACAATTCTCCTGATTCTCCAGTGGACGCGCATGTGGCGTCGCGCTTCGAGAACATTCAACAGCTGACAGTGCATGCGCCGTCGTGCTGTATATATACTCAAGGTCGGCGCTCGCTCGCTCAGTTGCCGCTCGTCGGTTGGTTTGTACGGCGCGTCGACGTCCAAGGTCGCGGTGAAATGAATTCCAACAAATCCACAAACACAATGATCGACGTCCCTTCGACCACCGCCGCCCTTTCGCATACGTGTGTACGTGTTCACTCATTTAACACCCCCTCCTACAACCACGTTAACCAATTTAGCCATCGACCCAAGTAAGTCGCAATTTAACACCCCATTTCACAACCACGTTAACCAATTTAGCCATCGACCCAAGAAAGTCGCACTTTAACACCCCGTTAACCAATTACATGGTCCGCATCCTCCTCAGTGTTCCCCCGAGGGAAGCTGCGGGCAATTTTTTTGTCTGTGGCCATATATAGGTTTTCGGCTGCTCGTCGTCTAACTTACGTGACGGATACGAATTATGTGTTAAAACAGTTTGATTTCGCAATCCTGCCTAAGCGTTTCGACGACGGGCACGCTGTCCAGTACTATTTCGACCACCAGAGCATCGCATCTGTTGTCCATCATCTGTGTTGCAAGCTGAAGTGACCGCCGTGTGTGACGTGGCATGAAATGCCGCCACATTCTAGCACGACCGTAACGTTACTTCTGCCACATTGTGAGTGCTTGAGCGCTGTTGCATTCCAGAAGTTTTCGTATTCAAACAAGAGACATGATTGGTACGCTGAGCCCAAGTGCATCGCAGACTCTGCACCGGTAAGTGCCTTGCTTTCTAAAGAAACCTTGAACGGCTGCACGACGTGTCATCCACAAATATAGACGATTTTACGTAAAATACAAGGTTGCAGCCCCATTGGGCTACTAAACGAATGCCTTCTTATTTTCGTTTATCGTGACGGGAATCGACCAGGTCATCAAACGTCGAATGCACAAATTGAACCGTTTTCATGTGTATATGCGTCTACCGCACCGCTGTTTATTAAGGTGTTGCACAAAATGGCGTGGCTGAAACTCGACATGGAAGCTCCGAAATGCCATTCACAAAATTTACTATATGCAGGGATGAGAACGCATTTCACTACACAGTGGATGTTTATGACAACTGAAATCGCCGACAACTACTGAGAACCATTCGGTACATTACAGGGCCACTGGTCTTGTGGTGGTTTCTGTGGTGTGAAAGTTATTTTACAATTTTTTTCTTTAGTGTCTCTTAAAACACACGCATAAAAAGAAAATTAGTAAGAATGTTTCTAATTGCACAACAAGAATGTAAGAAATGAAAGTACAGAAAGAGTACTTGTTCATACTTCTTTTTTAATGCCGTAGAAGCAGTATCTTGAGAAACACGCCGGCATACACGTTTTACAAGACCATAGAGAGGTTGTAATCGCCTCATTTATTTTTCAAAGCACTTGAAAGCTGACGTTCTCGCGATTCTTTATGTATATGGCCTGGTTTACCAGGCCAATGCTTCGATAAAAAGATTTAAATACGATGCAGAACACGCAATAAACCTTGTAATGCATGATGCCAGCTACACCTAAAGATATTGGAACATGGTTGTGCAATCAACCCCCGTCGGCTGCGAATAAACTATATCAAGTCATTCGCCAAAAGAACAAAGTCTTGCCCTCCAAAAAAAAGATTGATGCAAGTTGCGTAATATTAGCGTGTTGTTGCAAGAACATCGCATTTTTTTCAGATTTATTTTTTATTTCCGAGGTTCCCGAGAACGTTAACCTGCTTGTGACGAAGTTAGCACCAGCGATGGCTTTAAAGCCAGCAATAAGTCATAGTTTCAGACGTGGGCGAAGTACTTTTGAAAAAAAACAAAACGAAACTGCAACGCATGTACAAATATAAAGGTGGTGCTGCAGCACGGAAGACATGAGCCGACCAATAAGGAATGTGTCCGAGCGAAGAGTATAGTGTCTAGGAACGCGGCTGTAAAGAAGGGCAACTCACTGGACAGGTATTCCTGCTCAGCATCTGGCTACAGTGAGAAATTTCAGTATTTGAAGTCTTATTGTACAGAGTGCTTTCATTCCTAACAGTGCTTTCACTTTTGTGATTGCAGTTTCTTGAACGTATTTCCTTGTTCCTTCAGTTCCGCTTTATTACTCAAGCCAGCGCTTCGTGCGCTTAATTGGCCAGCTTAATTAACTTCTTCCATACAGGGCTCTCTGCTACGTTCACTTCACGACAAGACGAGGCTGGCGCATCGAACAGCTGGCAACGTCCTGATATGTCTCTTGCCACGCCTCTGCCTTCACACTGGCTGGCTTCCTCTCGTTCAAAAGAGTTTGCACGCACTCGCAGTCCCAGTCTTAAACTGCCACTGAGCCTTCATACTCTCACGCTCTCTCACCACGGCTGCTATAAATTCTCAAAAAAAAAACTAGAAATGAAAGCTGCCAGATATTCATGCAGATATTCACACGTTATTCGTTCGCACTGGGTGGACCTATTCGCGATGGCCTCGTTGGCCAGTACGTCAAGCCATGAAGATGAAAATTTGATCCTCGAGTTTCAAGAACCAGCGTTTCATTTATTACGATCGACAAATTCCGCAAATACGGGTCGGCGAAATTTTAGGGTTTTTGAATTCATACGAAATATGCTTCTAAATCTTGAGAAAGTATTCTTGTTGACGTTGTCTTCAAAACCAATGTAGATGGTTTGCAGGATTCATTATTTCGAGGGCAATTTGTGCAAGAAGTACAAATAAAACTCTTATGGCTATCAGAAATAGCGAAAGTTTTGCGACAAGCTTAATCGTAACACCTAGAGACACATAATTTATTATTGGTTGCGCCGGGAATGTGCTTGTGGCACTTGAATGGCGAGAACAATTTGAAAAGTTGGTGTCTGAGAGAAAAAAACAATTATGCGCAGTACAAACAAAATTTGCGCCTCAAACAGATTGGTCGACGTTTTGAGTAGGTGGCCATGTCTGCGTCAAAGACACCTTGTCATCCTTCTCGGATGGGGTGTAATTTTTTTACACGTCACGCGGTATTGAGAGTGGCACTTCCGGTGCTCTAAGGAAAACTTGAATGTGTTTCCAACGCTAAAGCTCTCTTTTTTTAACTCTGTCCTGTCGTCGCATGTTGATCTGGGGTTTCGAACAATGTTACTCTTCTCCATGAATATCTTATCTGCCTATGTGTATATTCTACACACATATTTATGCTGTCAATCAAGTAAGGCAACCAAAATTATCAAAAGCATAAATTCACCATCCAATAATGCGTTAAACACACCAGTTGGCTTTATTAGCTGCGATCTGTTAAATTCGCTTTTCCGAAAAACTCTGCTACATCACCTATAGCTTGTCGTTCTTTAACCCGTTTTATACACAAAAGTACGAAAAGAGTTCGAATATAACGAAGAAGTGTGAAAAAGTTTAGGCGTTACAACACACACGCAGCAAGTCAACAATAAGCTGAGGAAAGTGTCCTTCAGCATGGTTCACCATTCCCATGGAATAGAAACTGGCAGCCTAGCGTCACCCTGCCGTTTATATCTGCACACAAACACCTGAAAAGACTGTCTCACTTTATTGGCTCAATGTTTTTGAAACTTGGCTCTAATGCTCGTATTCTCTGGCTTAGAGCAGTATTCGCTAGCTCAGAGAAAAATAAGTGCTTCGTCAAAATTAAAGTGGTGCAAAAGCTTCCCGCACACTTTCATGTGACCTTTGAAACCCTCGAAAGGAACTTTGCATGGTATTTGACTGAAGATATTTTTTTGCAAAGCGTAGACGAAAATTCTGTGCCAGATCTGCCCAGAATCTTTCGCCTAAGTGATCTGAATGTACGGTGGTGTGTCTGCTGCAACGCACAAAAAGCCGAGGTTAAATATTGGCACAATAGCAAACTGCACCCATTGCTACGAACACAATTGCGTAGCCCTTGGAAAAGAAACGAAAGGATGAACACAGACTTGTAGCAAATCATTATGATGTATTTATTTTCTTGTATTTTCATGATTCAGATCCTTTTTTCTCTTCTCGTGCACTCTCAATATACCGTGGATTACACGAGGAGGTACCACAGTGTTCAAATGATTCGCGTCACTACGCAATTTCTTTGCCCACTGGGCTCCGTAGAATCACAGCACCGTTGTAAGGCCAAGAAAAAACAAAGTCATGTTACCGAAGCGAAGACAAAAATGTCTAACATGCTAGTAAGAGTTGAAATACAGTCATGGCAATTTTACCCAGTAAAATGACGTAGCAGACGGGTGAGACTACATCCTTAGAATACTTATTCAAAAAAACGCTCACTTTCTCTCCATTTCTCTCTCTCTCCCTCTCTCTCTGTGGGTTTGAGGGGGGAGGCTTGAAACGTAAAGCTTCAGTATTAGTATATGCACGCACAACGTCTCAATGGAACCTCGACTTTACCAAGGTATTCAAGTTATTTTAAATGAGTGTAAAAAAAGAATCCCAAGCTTTCTGATCGATGCTTTTCCGTGTCGTTCGTTGACAAATTTCCAATATGACTTTTTCACGAACTTACTGTCTGAACAGTAGAAGAAAACCATGTTCGTCGCCTCTTCAGTGTGTTGAAGAGGCTTCTATTTTTCATTTCAATTTCAGTCAACCACATATAGTGTCACGCGCTAGGGACGCGCTAGGGACGCGCTAGGGACGCTAGGGACAAGAACAACGTTAGCAAGACAAGAATGTGTATCCTCATCGAAGGGTTAACGCTCCACGCCTTTGCCTTCTTCGCCTTTTTTGGCTGCATGGTCATGTTCGACCGACTCAGAATACCAGGTGACAATATAACAAGCGCCATAAAAGCTCCTAACAGAAATGCCCCGTATAATGAACGCCCAAGCACTGGGGCGCCATTTGCGTTCTTTCTACTGCTCACCCGCTGATTCTAATTCTACTTAATTCCAACAATTTTACAGTCCCCTCCAAGTTATAATTAACGATCTTTCACTGTACTTGCGCGAATAGCTGTGCGCCCGTTTTAGGTTATACAGGCCTTTAAGCAATCCACTAAATGGATAAAGACCTCATTCACTAACCATGCATGGGAATTAACGCAACACATAAAGCAAACAGCGATGACAAACTTTAGGATGACTGCCAGTTGGGCGTGTTGGTAAAGGTTCATGATGAAACAAGAAAGGAACTGGAGAATCGAACAGATGTAGCATAAAGCATGGCAGGAGCTACGTTAAGTGCAGAAAAGATGTTGCATACAGAACTCCTTTCGCATGTGGAAAGGAATACGTTGGTCAGACGGGTCAGTGCATGAATGTGCGCCTTCGTGAACATCAGAGTTCACAAAAGGGGGCTCCTTACTCACGCTTAGCGATGCACTGCAAGAAGTGCACCTGCCAACCGAAATTTTCCGACACACGGATAATTGACAGGCACAACAAGCGGACGACGAGAGAAATAATGGAAGCGTATAGAATAAGAAAAGGAGGGGACAGTTGCGTCAGCCAAACATCAGTTCTACTAACAGATGCGGAATTTGCTTTTTTGGACGTCACATAACCCAGTGTTTTAATCTGTGTTACTTTTTTTTGTTTTTTGTTTCTTTGGTTTCGTTTTTTGTTGTTTTTTCAACATTTTCTTTTCTTATTTATTGACACGTGTTTGTTTCCGGTTGTGGGCGCGTGCATATTTTGTTGTATCACGTTGTTGATGATGACAGGGGAAGTTGGGAATGACGTACATGCGTGTGATGTATTTAGTGTTCACTTCGAAATAAAATTGTCAGTTGCTAGTAAGCGCTTGTCTGTGTACCTCTCTGAGTGTGTGTATTTTTGCGCTTGTTACATCATGAATGACAAACTTGTGTCATTGCAAATTTTCTAAATTTGAAGATGCACTAATAGTCAAATCTATTTTCATCGGGCGAGATTGCATAGCCAGTACTAGTCAGCAAATAAAATAGTTATCTTCTACTTCATAGATGCTTCAAAACACTCCTAATGAACCCGTCATTGCCTATTCAAAAACGTTTCACATCAATAAGGTATTTCGAAAATCGTTTCATGTTACGTTGATCGTAACAATAGCTTTCCTTCAACTTTGTGCGCCAGCTACGCCGTGCTTGGTAGAAAAGAACCAGCTGTGGCGGCTAAGCAGCTTTCGCATTCGGCTTCAGAGAACGAGGTCCCGAGATCGAAAGTCATCATGACCAATATCAACCAGAAATGACCAATATCAACTTGATGTTTTGATGTGCTTCATGGCCATATCAAGTTTTATTGACGCAGAAAATACTTTTACATAGTTTGGATTGGTTAATGGGATGTTCAACCTGTAAAATGCCCACTGGAAGCTGTCATTACAATATCAGGTTCACGTAGAGTCGGACCGACACCTGTGGCAGAAACCTCAAATTTTGCATAAAAACTTAGTGTTTCTTAAGCATTTACACAAGACAACCAGAAAAATAAAGTCGTCTTCACTTTCTTCTCAGTCGACGAATGGACCTTCACTGCCTCTGTCTGGAAGCTCTCTGTTTGTAACGTAGCATTTTACTGCCATCAGAACAGGAGGTATTGAGTGATTCCTGCACCTCGTTTTGCAATGTCTCCACTATCGAACCACCATTCACGAACTGGCCATCTCGTGTGATGACGTCATGCACACTTTCGTTACTTGACCTCATGACGACGTCATGACTCGTGGAGATCTGTTACGCCGTAATCGCGTGATAGGCTGACGCCATCCTATCACTACTTTTTGCGTTGGACTGTGAATTTTCGCACTGCATGAGACATATAAGGCTTATGCCTTATGCTCACGTTGAGACAACAGGAGCGGTCACCATATGTCCTACTCGCACGCGGATCAATCTAAGCGGGATAGATACGCCTCCATTGGTATAGATCATGGTACAACTCGTCAGAGAAGTCTGTATGCTCAGAGTAAACAGGAAAAACGCCGACATCTTCCACTCCCTTTCGCAAAAAGTCTCGAAGGTGGCGCTGCAGAAAGGATAGAGATCCCATCACGAATGTGGGGGAGCTCGCCTCCATGCTTGCGCATCTACAAGGTGAAATTCCGAGGATCCTATCTGAATGATCAAAATTGCATCTTTTGAGGACACTAAGCCATGACTGGAAAAGCCGAGCAAATTATAGTTCCTACTGTGCATAAGTTTTCCGCCTGGAGATGCGAGAGCACGCGCAGAGCAAGCATGGCTTGCGAATAGGCGTTGTGAAGAGTGTGCTCATCTGTATGCACACTGTGAATGGACTCTTTTCTTGCGTTTTGTGATTTTCTTCGCGTGCAATCGCACACGCGCAGAGAATACCTTCTCGGAGAACCCAGGTGGGAAACGAAAGTGTGAATGAGTTTTATTTTGTGCTGCGCTAATGGGATTGAAAAAGATTGTTCACAATAGAGTAATATCTATACACTTTACCTTGAATAGAATTTTAACTGAGACGCAATTGAAGTAGCTCTGTATAGGGGTCACAGCGTTTAAGCTGCGCTCTTGCGCTTGGTATGCGCAATCTCTCGATGACATACAAATGCACATAGACCTTTGACTTAAACAAATTTTTTTGCTGACTAGGTGTTTTCAGTTTTTTCTTTAATATGAACTTCACTGCGTTTTCACCGAAACAATCTTTGTGCTTCAAAGGACCATCTCAGCCCGTCCATCGATGCTGAAGCTAATTCAAGCCATGATCACCTCGGCGCCGCTGGGAGTCACGGATAGCCGTAAAAAGAAGGGCGAATGGCTCGGGATGACAGGGAAGGCACAAGAGAAAGAGGGTGCTTACGCCACTGCAGTTCACTTAGAAAGCGCTTTTTAGAACCACGCAGCACTGTCGAAACGAGAAGTACGCATTTACTATAATGTGCTTACAGTAATGCCTCATTTAATGACGCTTCTGTACGTACATATGTGTGCTGAACATAAAGTCGACTTCAAGATGCTGCTTTACTCTTCTTTTAGTTAGTATCGAGTCCGCCAGTAAACCGCACCTCATAATTTCTGAAAAGACGTGTATTCTTTTTTTGACAAATAAGGTTGGGTATAGGTTAAAGCTAGAGTAAAATACTGTGCTAATGCACAGGTAATCATTTAAACGTATACATGCTGCTGGTTGATTTCGTAGTGCTGGAGTTAGTTACTATTAGGCTTTAATTCATCTTGCTTTTACGGTTCTATTCTATGCAGAGTTGTTGTACCAAGAACTCACATACCAATCGGCTTCATAAATTCATTTAATAAGAACATTTACGGCACTCGCACAAACCTTATGTAATGTAGAGATAATTATTTTCTTGGAGATTGAGAGTTTTTTGAGAAAGCTACCACATTTATTTTTACTTATTTTTTTGGTGGTCGGGACAACGATTGTACCAGCGATGGGGTTGGTGATGACTCGCCTTAAATTTCAGACGTTTTACCAAACAAGAAAAGCGAAACTGTCATTTAGGAAAAAACCTACAAAGTCACTTCTGTTCTTTCTTCAAATGCACTTTATGTTCTCACATAACGTGCGCACGATAACGTGCGTGTATCTGTTTGTATATCGAAAGTGGAATAACATACACTTAGACAAGGAAGGAGGAAGCAAGGCGATGCCATGGTACTTGGTGAACTTCCAGCGTCATCTGAAAATCGAGGTCGTAGTCTAAGAGTGTGTGGCTGTCAGCCAGCTATATAAGAAGTCCGTGAAAGATGTCAGTTCCGAGATTAGGTCAGATTACACTGCCTTACCTAATTTAACGTAATGACACTAAGCATAGTATTTGCATTTTTTTTTTCGAAACGGGCGCTGTGCATCGAATCCAACTACAAAGAACTAGAAAAGAACAGCTTCGTTCTTTGTAACATCCTCGAGGTGCTGCCCCGTTACGGCTCCGCAAGGCTGCATGATATTAGTAAAATAAAAAAAATGGAGTGTAAGTGCTTTCGCCGCCTCTCCGCCTCCCTCCAATGCCTCGTTTTGTGTTTCCTGCTGTGCGGCTCAGAATATATGCGCGTAAAAGTCCACGTGCTACGTGATCGATGACTGCGTCCTGTCGTTCGCTCGGCTAAGGCCACTTCTTCCGCCGGCGGTCACGAAAGCGCCGTAAAGCCACCCTCGCGTCCCTGCCCCCGACATTAGCCGGCGGGTGTCAGTGTCGTCTCTATGGGCTCCCATGGGGTGTCGCTTCGGTGCATGTCTTACGCGTGCGGTGCGCGTGCGTGCTCCCACGTTATTGCGTGTACCGCGTGGATCTACAAACTTCTACGGCTTATGAGTCTTAGTGTGAGAGTGGATATTTGAGCCTGTAAGCGTAGCTGCATAGTGTTTGCTAGGGCACGGGCCTCTGTAGGCACATTTTCTTTATATAAAAAACCTGGACAAAAAGAAAAAAATGCGGAGCAACTGATTTAAAGCAAGCGCTCAGGATGATTTCAGAAATAGAATTATCGCAGTACTTCATAAAAAACCATCTCAAACATTATTATCATTAATCGATAAAAAAAACGATCTTTGCTAATGAGCGTGCCAGCTAGTCTCGGTAGTCTTCATCGTAAACGTTTGCTCCAACCCACTTGGTATTATTACCTTCGAGAACAGTTCACGCATAACTGCCTGTCACGCGTTTATTTATATGATTTCTGATGTCTGTCTGCATTACACAATGCAAGTGATGCTTTCTTGTGGGGTGTTTTGCGTGCAAGGTGTCTTGCGTATGACATGCAGATCACATGCAAGCAATAGAACAGCACGCATAAGCATTGTTCTCATTACTTTAATGGTAATATTTCGACACTGTGTGGCCTTCTTCTGGCACGTAACGTATTGAACAATAAAAAGTAAGAAAACATTAAAAAACGCAAACATAGATGTGACCCCTTGTTCTGATTGTTTAATTGGCCAAAATGTTTTTCTCTGGGGCTCGTTGTGCTTAGGACTGTCACAAGCTCCACACTTGCGGATTATACAAACTGTTGCTCCCTACATTTTCCTATGCTCATGTCCCAACAGTTCCAAACACTCTAGATTTCTCAGTTGTTTTATGAATGTCCTTAATTTTCAGCTGCCAGGTGCAATGACACATATCCAAATGATCTCGATAACTTAGAGAACGTTCGCATGCTTCGCGAGATTGCGCTGAGCATGTTGCACTAACACATGAACGATAGTGTTCGTATTTCATCGGAGCAAGTGTACAAATATTCCTCGGAAAATATTGCAGCATACACCTGATACTTAACGTATGGTTAAAGAAGCTGGCTGGCCAATGGCAGCAAGAACAATAATGAGATATTTTATCAATTTTGCCCCTGGTAAACAGTATACACCAATACCTTAAAACAGCAAGACTGTGACGTGTTTTGCATTGTAGCAACTAGATAGATAGATAGATAGATAGATAGATAGATAGATAGATAGATAGATAGATAGATAGATAGATAGATAGATAGATAGATAGATAGATAGATAGATAGATAGATAGATAGATAGATAGATAGATAGATAGATGGATGGATGGATGGATGGATGGATGGATGGATGGATGGATGGATGGATGGATGGATAGATAGATAGATAGATAGATAGATAGATAGATAGATAGATAGATAGATAGATAGATAGATAGATAGATAGATAGATAGATAGATAGATAGATAGATAGATAGATAGATAGATAGATAGATAGATAGATAGATAGATAGATAGATAGATAGATAGATAGATAGATAGATAGATAGATAGATAGATAGATAGATAGATAGATAGATAGATAGATAGATAGATAGATAGATAGATAGATAGATAGATAGATAGATAGATAGATAGATAGATAGATAGATAGATAGATAGATAGATAGATAGATAGATAGATAGATAGATAGATAGATAGATAGATAGATAGATAGATAGATAGATAGATAGATAGATAGATAGATAGTGACAAAAACGTGTATGCATTTTTCTGAAAAATAATTGCTCACTAACAAAGCTGATGAAGAAAGAAAACTACGTTGCAGAACAAAAAAAAACAGAAGCTCTCGTACAAAATTCGGGGAAAGATCTTTGTGCCAACTGCTTGTGTCTACATTAATCTTACGCAGAAAGGACTGACATCAGTGATAACACTCCCAGATATGTCGAATCAGCGACAAGCACAGTCGTGTATAGTTCGGTCTCACCACCCTTTAACGTTTTTTTATAGCGCATGAGAATTTCTCATTTTCGTACTGATAAGAAACGCGGTTGGTCACGCCTTTTTTTTCAAGTACTCAAACTCACAGCTGGACTATCAACGTCAAGCAACCCCAAACCAGGCCATATACAGGCATTCCAACTCTTCCATATTCTTTGCGTTTTATCCAAATTATCACTGCACGAATGCTTCGAAGTATTTTGTTTGCTGTGATTTTATTTCCTCTCTTGTATGCTGCAGAATTTGTATGGAGTTAACTGACAGTTGAAAACGGATAGAACAAAGAGAATGCTCCAACTAAAAGAAAGCAGCCCATAATTCAAGCGAACTTTTACAGAACGGAAGCGGAGATGCGTGACTGTGAAGTCCGTATTCAGCTTTGCTCATTTCCGTCGGCTGGGTCCTGCATTCATCACTGAACGTATGGCCGGAACCACGCCCAAATAACCCTGCTGTAGTAGGGTGTGGGTACGAACCGGGAACGAAAGGGCGGTAGAAATCACAAGTAGTGGATTTGAGGGCAACAGACGATGTACGTAGCTGTCGAAGGAAGAGATAAAAAAAGAAAGAGAGAGAGAGAGAGAGAGACGAAAAAAAGCGGGTGACCAGGTTATCACCACATTGAAGCCACATGCTGTTTGACCAAACTTGAAAGTTTTGTGATGCGTTCAAGCGAGGCTGCGAGGGTCCAGAAAAAGCTTAATTCACGCCTAGTTGGCCCAACAGGACGCCGTTTCATTTTTTTTTTTTCATTTTGAACACACCATCCTCCTCTACATAGTGCAATGCCATAGTGACCAGAAGTTTGCGAAAACGGCAAATCCGATGTTTAAAACAGGCTGTGCCACCGTCCGATATCAGAGTCGCGATTCTGTCATGCTGCTAGATGCACTCATATTTTTGTTAACTAACTTGCTTCCTTGATTTTTTTTTTTTGGTTCCGTGTGTTATAGACATATCCATGAGGGAAGAACAGACGAATTGCCAAACGAACAGAAGTGCTGAAAGCAAACATGTTAGAAAATTTGGGAAGGAGTGAAGCGTGTATAGAAGGGTGTTTGAGTTCAGCTAAGGTGCAACCCTGGTGGGGACGAAGTATACAGCTTTCGTCTTTTTCTTCTTTCTCTGCTTCACCGTGTGCTCCCGAACTGCAGGGTAATGTAGACAAGCATAAGCCGTTGAACTACGACATGTCTCACGCGTGGTCGCAGCAGGTTGTTTCTGCTGGTGCACAAGCGTAGGAGCACGCTTCTTGAGTGCTGGCGTGTGGCTTAACCTTCTCGGCCATCGAGGCTATGACACACGATGCGATTGGAAATGAGCACGTCATCGAGGCGCCGATGCGTACAACCAATGTCAATGTAATCGCGGAGAAAGGAAAAAAAAGAAAAAAGGGTGCATTACGTCACATGAGTGAAGCAAAGTCAAGCCCATCGTGTGGGTCCAACACGTGACGAAAACGTCAGAGCGTGCATTAGGTTTCACTACTGATTCATATGTGTGGTTTAACATCCCAAAACCACCATGTGATTATGAGAGGCGCCGTAGTGTATTGCTCCGAAAATTTTGACCACCTTGGGTTCTTTACCGTGCACCCAAATCTGAGTACACGGGCCTGCAACACTTCCGCCTCCATCGGAAATGCAGCCGCCGCAGCCGGGATTCGATCCCGCGACCTGCGGGTGAGCAGCCGAGAACCTTAGTCACTAGACCACCACGACGGGGCTAGATTTCTGTACTACCGACTACCGATAGTGTTCCGTTTTTAGGGGCGAAGCTCCTTAAGGCGGGGGCTGAGCGTCTCGTAGTAATGGTATGTAGCCCCCTCTCGTTAGTTCTTGAACCAGCCGTAGAGGGTGGTACTTGTACATATACTGACATACATATACGCTGAAAAATGCGAATGATACCATACTAGAGGACGTTACCTGTAGTGTGTGGCACTTTTTTTAACCTCCTGCTTGAGGCAGCAGGTCTGCGTCGAACCACACTCTGCGGTTAAAAGCCACCGGGCACCTTACCTCGAAGTCTCGGCAAGTCACGCGCCTTGCACGATCTTGCCGGAAAGGTCACGTGTTGGGCGGACGCTGCTGGCTTCAAAAGGGATTGGCTTGCAAAGGCCGGCGGCTTGACGTCGTGCTCCCTCAATTTTTCTTCCACCATATTGCCAGTTCATAGACGAGGACGCCACGGGCAATGTGTAAACAATTATGTGCGGGGCTGACCTAGCTCAGAGACGCTGAAGTAACTTCGGATAATCATGAAGGTCATATTAGAAGTTTGTCTTGAAGGTTGTGATTGGAGCATCAGAGAAGATTCATCAGAGTCTTATGCACCCTACATATAGACGCCTCCGGCTTGACTAGTGACGCTCAATCAGGTATTCGCGCTCGTAAGACATGCGTGAAAAGTAATAAAAACGGAAACCTAGTCACTGCAGCCTAAAAAGTCTTAGCACGCTTTGGCATTGATTGCTGGCCATGTCAATTTGTTGTATACTCTCAATAAATTTGTATGGTTGCTATAATAGCGCTTAATTCTATATTTTGGTATTTCTGTGAGCACGTTCTGCCACTACCATGGCAATCAGCCGCTTCAAATGTACTTAACGCGAAAACTACGCTCACCAGCAGCTCATCACTGGCATACTTGGCCTAACTATCGCTAAAATATTAAATCAAATCAAAGTACTGATTCTGAGATTGAGGCGCACCCTGGGAAGCTATGTGATTAAGCAGCACTATGACAGTATGGACTAACTTGCAGAGACTTCACGAAAGAACCACATCAGCTGAAATTCTCAAAGCCCGCTGCCAAACTCGAGCTGTTTTCTGTCGAAGGAGCTGCAGATTTTTTTTCTTTTTTCTGTCTGCTCTACATGGGAGAACGCGAAAAAAAATTAAAATGGCAAGTGCATGGGAAAAATAGCGTACTCAGAATAGGAAGCAGGAGGTTTGGCTGTTTTGGTTAAGTGAGGCAAGGGAAAGGAGACTGTCGTTTGGAAAGCACCATGTCGTGAAGAGGATGCGAAAGACAGCGCAGTATGGTTTACTAGCCCCAGCGTCTGCATCAGTCACTTTTTTCCTCGTCTCTCCAGTTGGCTCTCTTGTGTCGATGCTCGAAGCAGCCGTTACGGTGCTGCCTTTGCTCTCTCCTTCCGTACAACGACGTTGTCATTCGCCTTCCATTTAGGACTCGCTGAGTTTTACGACAGGCGGCAATCTAATACTCAACACCTTGCCAGCAGACTGTCTCAGATGGAAGTCGGCGACGCAACGAGCAGAGCCCTGCAAAGAAGAAAAAGAGGACAGTAGGCAGTAGGGCACAGGGAAAAGTAGGGAAACGCACTTCTTTCGGCACTGTTACTTTTTCGCTCGAGCGTAAACGTCCAGGGTGAAGATACACACTCAGTACCGGGGTGCAGAACCCCACTGGTTGAGGGCTGCCATCTGGAAATGGCGACGCTTCACCGCCTGCACAAAAGTTCCTTTTATCCTCCTCTCCCTTCTCCGCTTGAATATCTAGCAAACGCGTAAAACCAGCCGTTCGCGGAGCGAGACGCCCCCGATGCTTCAGAGAAGGCGAGGCCTAAACCGCGTGACTCATTCAGACATGTGAATGTTCGGACCACCCCTGCGTATAACGTGAAGCGGGCGTGTGCGCGCGATGTGGG
This sequence comes from Rhipicephalus microplus, assembly GCF_043290135.1. Lineage (NCBI taxonomy): Eukaryota > Metazoa > Arthropoda > Arachnida > Ixodida > Ixodidae > Rhipicephalus > Rhipicephalus microplus. The sequence goes on from NC_134703.1 coordinate 54,410,751, forward strand.
AGACGTCAGAGCAGGCGTGTTGTTTAGGGCACCTTCAATCTTCAACAGCAAACCATCCCATCTGCTCCGCACTGCGCTTCTTCATGCTTCTATTCCCGCCCTCCTTTATGACGTCTGAACTCTACGCTCCCCGTGTCTTTCGGGTTTTAGTTTGTTCCGGAGACCCCGAGTAAGTTGTTCCGCGATGTTTTGCCTTTTTTTGTTTATTGACGTCGTGAGGTATGCAATTATGAACATGCCTACTTGTCGCTGCAAGAGTATAGTACAGCTAGCGATGTGGAGAAAACGTGTTAAAAAGGAGAAGGAACACTGCAAAGCAAAACACAAAAGTACCTTAGAAGGAACACGAAGTCAGCTGCGTAACTGATTTCAGTACGCCATGATATCTCAGGCGGATAATTAGTAGGCCAGGTCTGCGTACAGTTGCATTGCTTCTGGCAACATCAGCCGTCCCACTCTCACCACTACCACCTCAACGCTGTCTTTAACGCTGAGGTTCCCCCTTTGAAGCTATCCCTTCCAAGAGTTTGCCTTGCACAGTCTTCGCTGATTAACTTTAAACTGTTGACGTCTAGACGCGCCGAGACGGTGCATCTGTCACCGAAGATTATGCGACACGCACATTATCAGCGTGCAGAACTATGCGCGTGTGCATCCGACTAAGAGAACGTTCTCTCGCGGCTCACTCTCTGAACTGAACCACTCCGCTGTGCCACTACTTTTGTAAATCTATCCGTTAAATAGTCTGTGGTGCATGTGACACGTCAATCACGTTACAAAATATTTGAGTTGAATATTTATGATGACTGTAAAGTTCCGTGCATTAGGGGCGCGTTTAAAGCATTAACCAGGCTGACATGTTGACGGGCAAAGACTTCTGCGTCCTTTATAGTGCTCGCTTATAAGGTCATACCAAGAGTAAGGAGGGGAACCTAAAGGGGAAGGGCACGGCTCAGGCCGAGTGCAAATGAGAGCGTGCGGTGTAATATCAGATGACATATATCCTTCTTCTTTTGAAGGTACACATATTATAATGGAAAAACAGTGTGATGCACGTAGTCAAAGCCTTTGAAATAAAGAACAATAAGAAGTACATTTCAGGCAATCTGTCGAAAAATCAAGTCATACTTCAGGCGTTGACGTGGTCTGAGCTGGCGGCTGCATCTTTGTAATTATGTAGTAGGGTCCGTCACCGTCGCTGGTGGTGCATCACCTTCGCGTATGGCAAGTTAATGTAGCCTGTGCCAAAGAAGCATTGACAGAAGACCACAGTTTTCTGTCAAAATTTCGTATGATCTTGCATACACCTGTTTGACCACTGTTGCTTTCCGTGACAAAAACTGTTTCTTGAACCTAACAGTCCGTCCCTTGTCCAGTAGTGGCTGGTCCCGTTTAGGATGCTTCCTTTGAAGACGTTTCTACACTTGCGTGGTTGGCTGGTCATTGAAACCTGGAAGTGTCGACCTTAATCGTCTTCTTTAGAGCAGTTATCAGGACGACCGTACATCTTCTAAGGGTGTTTATTTTTAGCTGAATACACCAAGCCGGAAATCTTCTCATGCTCTTTTTGTTTTCTTCACAACTATTTTAGCTACCTACACGCCTTCTCTGCTAGTCCGTTTGACCTTGGGAACTTCGGGTTCGAGGTGACATGTTTGAAGTCATACTTGCAAGGTGACTGAAGTCGTGGCTGCCGAATTGAGGTCCGTTATCTGTACATAACTAATAATGGAATGTCAAACCTCGCAAATATGGCACCCAGTTTGTCGACAAGTGTCACTGATATGTCCCGCAGCTGCTCCACTTTTGGTAAGTTGAAAACAGCGTCATACACGGAAAGATACGGCTTTGCTCCGTATTTGAATAGGTAAACGCTGACCCTAAACCATGTGTAAAGGGCCTCATTCTCATGAGGAGTCGTTCGTTAGGCTGAGAACAGGCATAACCCTTGCAAACAGCAGACCCATGTACCATGTTTAAAATTTCCGCATAAGTGTTTTACCAAAAAAAAAACAATCTTCTTGCCCTCGCTTCACACCTATTGATGTCCATGTGGCCGTACATTAGTCTCAGCATTTTTCGTCTCATGAACACTGGTATAATCACTTTGGTGTCTTTGACTAAAAGGAATTTCACTACTGACAGTGCACTTGTAACAGGTTTCGGCTCTCCTATAAAACTTTCGCCAGCACAAATGGTCTACGTTAAGGCGCGTTAATGGGATCTTTTCTTCTTTTTTATTTTAGTTGCTTAACGTGACGTTTCTATAAAGAGATACTACCGTTTTCCCGGCATGTATTTTCATATCGGCGTCAGTGTCCGCATCATCATGGGCCGGCTTCACAGCTGTAACTAGCGACAATATGTCCGCCAAGATGAGTTCTTTTCCTGAGATCTAGCGAAGAGCATAGTTCTACTTGGGCAAACTTCGAAAATTCTTCATATTTGAGGTGGCATGTCAGTGGTTTGATTTTTATGCTATAGTTATTAAAATGTCGACGATGGGTTTGTAGTATTATCAGTCGGCCATAGATGAAGTAATGAAACATTTGACATCAGAACGTCACTGCTAATGTTTGCTTTTCGATCAGTGAATAGCGCTGTTCCGTGTCAGTCAGCACCCCCGATGCGTAGGCCACAGGACACCATTCACTTTGTGATACTGCATGATTGATTGATTGATTGATTGATTGATTGATTGATTGATTGATATGTGGGGTTGAACATCCCAAAACCACCATATTGTCACGGGGTCGTGACGTGGCCGAAGACAGGAGATTTCGTGTTGGGATTTGACTGTTTGTTTGGGCGAACCTGTGCCCGGTAAAAGGAAAGTCCAATTAAAGCAGCAGTCTCGCACAGATAGCAGTCTCGGACTGATAGCGGCGAACGGAGCGTCGGCCTTCGATCAACAACTACTGACAAGTGGCGAAGCGCGTCGGCATTTATACTCTTGCCATCGAATGTTCTAGCGTTATCGCTGGCGGTGGCGTAGGTTTCAGAACAATTTGTACCGTTCGCACAGTGGGCGTGATCTTATCGAAATGATCTACTACAGTCCGGAACCTTCTGGAAAACTGCAGGCGCGGTTTGCGCTGAGAATCGTGTGGTGTTTTGGGACGATAACGAAAACTTGGGAAATGGAACGTGGCAATATGATATGAGAGACGCCGTAGTGGAGGGCTCCGGAAATTACGACCACCTGGGGTTCTATAACGTGCTATACTGCATGAAAGCCCAACCCAAACTATGCACACATGCGTCTGACGTCACTTTTTTTTGAGAGTCCAAGATAGCTAGCAGTAATTTCTGGCTGAGGCTATTGCAGATACTCAGATACTAAAGCCTGGAACTTAGGGTCCATGCAAACGCTGCATCATGTTATTTTATTAGGCTGCACAAAGAAGCTTTCCTCTGCGACAAGGAGGAGGGGTACTTGGAAAAATAATTGCCTACGCCCAAAACACATGGTAATCGTGTAATCATATGCTGAATCCTCAAAGCATTTCGCTCACAAGTGCCGTAAGCTCCGCTTGGCAGGACGACCTCACTTACGTTGCCTTAACATGGCATTTTTTACAATACTTCTGCTCTCATGAGGTTCATCTTTAAAAACTTTAAGCCTAAAATAAAATTTCATTCTTTGTAGTGGATATTGTTGGAATGAGTGGACATATTTAATTAACGTCTCGAGCCAGAGTTCAAATGTGAACATTTCGTATCATGTAGCTAAAACGAAAGCCTGTTTTGCGAAAAAAAAGGGAACACTGCTACTGGAAGTTTCAGTATACTTTTTCCCACTCCTGCTGTTCCCTTTCCACACAGAGTCTTTTGTGATACTTAGGTATTGAAAAAGTCAAAAGAGCCGTAAGTATATTGCTCTCCATCTGCAAGCAGATTACTGTGCAGCAGGCATGCACAAAGCCGGATTCATTGATGCAAAATGATCGCCCATATTTCCGAGGGCAATGCACTGAATTTTAATGCCGTAGATCAACCGTAGCAGCTTCTTAGCACGTAAAACCATTATTTTAAAAATAAAGTTTCCCAGCAAACAGAAGATAAACGGTAAAAGAGAAAATCTAGCTACTTCTTAAAATTAAGCAACCATTTTTCGCCTACCAGATTTTTTGTGAAAAGAGGAAAAAAAAAGACGGTTTTGTTACTGAGGGGCGCCAAGAAGGCCAGTGAAGTTCTTCTTTCCTTCAGTTTCGCAAAGAGCGCCCTTCCACGAGAAAATTGCGCTGACAATTTCTGAAACTTAATCTCTAACATATCAAGAAGCTGACGTAGGCACCGCCCCGACAACCTTTGGTTGGTGCTCTAGTAGCCTAGAACGTGACTACAAAATGTATTTCTGCTCTCCGCAATGAGCTTATCGTACATTATATTGAAGTATGAGAATGAAAAAAAAAAGAGGAAACGAGAAATGATCACCTGCAGAGGATCGCGGACTCTACTCTGTCACTGACCTAGATAATGAGAGCGCGTGAAAAATTTGCGCCTTTTTTTTTTTATCTAGTAAACTAAATGTGAACTTTATTGACGGTCAGTGTGCAAAAATGTTCACATATTTTCAGCGCCGTCACTTGTGATAACATTGAATGTTTCACTACTGCCTAAACCGGTGCTTCTCTTTTCTTTCTTCTTATTTACATTCCATTTGTTCTAATGTCTTCCCCTATACATTCCTTGGTATTATTGTCTGTTAGATCTTATTAATATTGTGTCAAAACACGGAAACTCGAACCCTTAGGTACACACTCCTTTCCCTTATTCATTAACGAGTGTCTTGTACTGGCAGACTTGGTGTCATTAGGTTGTATACGAGGTTCTATTGGTCAGCTGCCCGTTCGTAATAAGTTCACGTGCTACGTGACGCCACACATGCGCATAAAAGCGTGTTTCACACTCACCGCTTGGCTTATAGATGGCGCTGACTGACACTCCTACTTCTAAATTCACATATAAACCCAAGAAAAGTGGGTTTAGGGAACGCCGCTGTGATAGATCAGTGGTTAGAGCATCGAACGTGGTATTCGAAGGTGGTAGGTTCGATTCCTGCTCATGGCTGGCTATTTTTTTACCCACTTTTCTTTCTTATTATTCACATTCCACTTGTTCTAATAACTTTCCTTATACATTCCTTGGCATTACTGTCTGTTAGATCTCATTAACATTGTGTCAAAAACACTACAAAACGAGCCCTTAGGTATACACTTCTTTCCCTCACACACACACACACACACACACACATACATACATACATATATATATATATATATATATATATATATATATATATATATATATATATATATATATATATATATATATACAGGGCGACGGATTTGTCTAGGTGGTTTATGCACAGCTTGAACATGCTTATACTGAAACCATTTGTGTGTGTTGCGCTCGTCAGTGCTTTGTTGTTTCGATGTATAATAAATTAATGAATTTTTTGATTAGTGAAATAGAGAAAATAACAGAAGCGTGTGAAGGCGAACAATTGAAAGCGATAGCAAAGGTTATTTTAGTGGTTAAATTGTTTTGAATAGGTTGTTTAATCCAGAGCAACTCCAATGTAGCACTTCTGCCACTAGTGTTGTCGTATTTATGTTTTCTTCGACTTCTATCTGTACGCCACTTGTTGAAAGTTGCCTGCACTGTTAAGATGCTGTCCTGAGAAAGCGAAATCAAGCCCTCATCTGTTGCCACTCAGAGTCTGAAACAAGAAACTACGCCCCAGCTCAGCAGGTCAACCTTTGACAGCGATGGTGACAAAAGAGATGTGCGTCGCTCCATCGTCCTTCGTTCTTCTTCCGAAAGGGGTGCACATGAAACGTCTCAGTACTGTTTCATGAGTGGCATACCTGAGTATTATTGTGCTGCTCCCGATTAAGTGCTACTCTAAATGCTTGCTATCCTTTATTTTCTTCTCCTGAGCACTTTCACTAAGTGAGAGGTAGGGAACAACACGTGTGTGATTAAACTTACACTTCAATTCTATTTTTATCTCCCCTATGCACCCTCGTTTATACGCTATCTGTAGTAACATAGCGACTACATGGGCACACCTTGTATAACGGCTCATTAGCTTAAAACATTACGTAGGCATGTTCCTGACGGACCTAAGTGTCGAACTTTGAGTGCGGCTTGACTGTACTTCGAATTCTTGGAGTGTAAGGATAAGTGCGCGATAAGGGCTTCTAATGCTGATGTATGCATGTACATTCGCACGAGCGTAGTACACATGGCCACGCCTGCCTGACCTATCTGTAAGCACGCATAATTGATGGCTTCTCGAATCGCGCACGGTGTCAGTTCCGTAATCCTCCCACTTCCTGTGTCATCAGACGGTGTCGCTGAGCCCAGCATGGCAGCCCCTGTATTTTTTATGGCTTGTCAAGGCGAAAACGATCATTGTTGTCTCACAGCGTGGCGCGTTTCGACATCACTGAACGACAAGGCGGAGTTCTGCTACGAGCTTGATACGATGACACCAGCGGCGGCTCCGGCGTCAGAGGAGATGTACTTCGATATGCAGCCATGAAAAAGAGGCGCCCCGTTCAAACGAGCGCTGTCAGCTATTCGTGCTTTGATAAAGGAGGGAATTCAGTTGAGTAAAAGTCTAACAATGAAAAGCTAAAATAAGGACAAATGAAGGGGTCTATGTGCATACAAAGAGGATTCCACTGACTACTATCAACGGAGAAAGAGAAGCCTGTGTTCCGCTGATCGTTTTTCTTCTGTATTCATGCGTGTTTACGTGCGATAACACGCGCATGTATCTATGAGGAACACAGTAAATAAATAGTCCTATAACAAAAACACGCGATAGGTGAAACGAAAGTGATGGTAGCTATTCTTCTTTTTAGCGAATGAGCTGTTTATAGGCGATACTCAGCAGGATGTGAGGCGCTACGCCGGAAATTCACCGGCAGCCCATGATTGATCATCAATTCTGTGTATAGATAGCCATGCCTTTTGTAGTGAATTGTAGTTGGCGCTATTTTTATCTTGAAGCGTTTGCCCACTTTCGATGGCAAATCGGAAATAAATGCAGGTACATAAGATTCGGGGATTCCAGGTTGTTCATTTTTTCTGACATGCGTATAGTATCCGCTCTTGTTCGTTTTCTGTTTGTAGAAGCTTCCCTGTGTAGCTGGTGTTTTCGTCATATTAACATGAAATTTTTGACATTACCCAGTTTACAAGAGCTGGTAAACATACAGCACGGGCTGGGTATATAAAGGCTCTGAAAAAAAAACTCTATTCCTGCACGAAATATTTAAAAAAGATACCTTAGACATAGTATAACTATTAGAAATTGTGTGAGTGGTCTAGTATTTTATTTTGGGGTCTGAGCACAGTTTTATCTGCAATTTAAAGCACAACTACAAAACTTAAGGGATGTAAGCAGCGAAGCTATAGTCGCCTTAAACGAATACATAAGCCAGCGCTACCATGTGTAGCCTGATGGGGTTACGCGTCGGAATGTTACGTGAAGTGACCTAGGCTGGCCAAACAGTCTGAATGACGCGAGACTCGAGTGAATATGCATGAAAGTAGGAAATATTTAAGGCTAGTTTCTCTGATGCAACCTTGATGAAAAACAGTACGAAGTAAAACAAGAAAAGGCAAGGACCACGTTACTTTTACCTATTGCTTCAGGTGCACTGCACTAATTGATATTACAAATATTTGTAGACGCTGCTTTGATCAACACGCAATTGTTCCAATTTTTTCTTATAAAAGCTTTCCAAAATGTCTTTTAGTAGCTAACTAAACTATGTTCTAAGTAATAATTGATATATTGTGGTTAATGGCCACTTAAAGCAAATAAAGAACAAATGCACTATCATCCAATTTAAGTAAACCTGATTTAGAGACTGATGAGTTATTTGAAAATATTTTTAATAATGACGTCTGCATAACGATGAACACGCTGAATAACGAATGAAAACGCACCATGAAAGATCTGGTTGATGCAAATAGGAAAAGTGGTGCCACGTACACCGCACAAAATTGTTAAATATTCAGCCATGCTGCATTCGACTCGTATTATTTCAAGTGCGAAGAGTGTTTATCAAGCATGGGTTGATTTCGAGACTTCCTATATAATAAAGAAAAAGGAATGATTGGGCACGCTTTTGCAAATGGAACGAAAGTAAGCAATGCGCAAAATTTGCGTGCCAAGACCTCGTCAGCACATTAGGTTTTCGCAACCCTCTTGCATCCCCGAAAGCGCGGCTGGTGATAGTTCCGCTTAAGAAAATCTCGGCGTTTTCACCTCGACTTGTAGCTAGTTTAGCTGACTCAACGTCTTCTTCGTGCCAAAAGGAATACGAGCACCTCAAGCAACATACATAAAGATATATTAAAGGGAACAACAAGAAGCAAATGTGGTACTGCTTCTCCGCACTACGGCATTACGTCAGTGATCATGCTTTAGAATTTCGGAATGAAGTGAGGGTGAATCGTCTTGAAGGGTGGAGTTTATATCAAATGCCTTGTTTTTCAAGTGAAAAATTGGTGCTCTTGGTGACCTTTCTACTTGAGGTCCTACGGTATATGGCGTATTGCGTGCTGAGCACCATTGGTAGTGCCATTAGCCCATCACTTCTCATTTGCCACTACCTATTGTCAAAGCACGGCATAACTTCTACAGTGCTTAGGCGGCCTGCTGTGGATCTCGACAAGTGCTCATGCTCGAAACCAGGCAGAATCTCCTTGTTGCTTGCGAGAAAACTATTGATCTAAGTCTGGATATAATGTTTGTATAGCACCACTTGCTAAAGTCTTTGAAGCAATTTTTGATGGCAAATTTCCAGCCAAGCATCCGCTGACTCCAATATAAATTTCTTTGTGCCTAGATTCAGCCCGCATGGGTCTTTGGGTACCGTAGAGGAACCAATAAGCCTGGTGTCAGAGGCCTCCTTATGTCTGTTGCGTGATAGCTTACTATATGGCCCTAATGAATGCGATGGATCTTGTATTATATTTTATCTACAATGAAAATGATACGATGTCGAACTGAGTACATTTTAAGTTCGTGTAGTTGGCCCACAAGTTTTCCTTCTTTATTTCATCGTTCTAGTTTTTTTTTTCTCCCAATGATCCTGTTATTGGGGAGGCAGTTACCAGGCAGATTCGAAGAGCTTACGCATGTGCTCTCCTAAAGCGCACCACAAGAGCACGTAACATTTAGAGCTGGTCTCTTTAGTGCACCAGTGAAAGCCACTCTTCTTCCACAGACCGAGTCACAGTCAAGAGCAAATAACTCAAACAGAATATATTCTTAGTTAAGGCAGTAGTACTATTAACGCGCTAACATGCACACTCATCCACAGTATCAATCACAAAACTATTCACAACATAACTGAAATGACGTTCAGAACAACGGCAACAATAAAAAAAATCGCGCTATAAATGCAATACCATGTTTTCAAGTACTAAACGACACCTAGTGTCTTAAATATTCAACGAAGATGTGCAGTACTCAATTCCTGAAACGCATATCGACTGTTTTTCTTCGTGAAAACATTCACAGACTCCTGCGCCGAATGTGTTTCCTTCAGTTGTCGGACTCGGTTGTTTCTCTTCGCGCCGCCGTAGTGGTCTAGGGGCTAAGGTACTCGGCTGCTGAATCGCAGGTCTCGGGATCGAATCCCGGCTGCGGCGGCTGCATTTCCGATGGAGGCAGAAATGTTTTAGGCCCGTGTGCTCAGATTTGGGTGTATGTTAAAGAACCCCCAGGTGGTCGAAATTCCAGGAGCCCTCTACTACGGCGTCTCTCAAAATTATATGCTGGTTTTGGGACGTTCAACCCCACATATCAATCAATTGTTTCTCTTCCAGCAGACATACTTCTCAAGTTCTACGGCTCCTGTGGCGTCGTCACTTGATTCTCCCAGATAGTCTGACCACACTTCAACAACAAAACTTCTGCGCCGACATCACCATCGTTCATTCACTCTTTTCCTCACTGTCACTCACTGACTGTCACTCTATTGTCGCACGCTTATATCCTTTCGCGCCTTGATTCTGCGAAACACACAGGTTTCTATAGCACTGCAAAAGGGTGATATTTTTTTTTTGTTGCATGGTTCCAACTAGCCATGTCGTTTTTCAGCATTACACCATTACGCCTTCCTTTCGTGATGTGTCTAGACATAACCCGGTGCTTCGTGCGATACGGCATGTTTGCGGCAGCCGTTTCAAAGGGAAGTGGCACGCGACGTCTTTTATTGCATGTTTTTTTTTTTCTTTTTCGTTTCTTGCGCTCCGCCGTGACAAACTTTGGCCGCTTGAATCGCACGCCGCCGTTTAAATTCGCTGACTCGCACTTGGCTGAGCGCTCGTTTGCGATAGCTGCGCATTAACTTAACGAAGCAAAACTGTGGCGAGAACGTGTGGACTAAATATTTGGCACAACTTTCATTTAGAAATCATACGTGGAAATTTAATTGCACAGTCAAGGTGACTGTTTTCTTCAAAAATCAAGTGAAGCGTGACGAACTTCATGCTTTGTCTTTGTACCAGTCTTTGTAGATATGAAGCCATCCAATTATATTTAATTTACTGCAGGATGGAACTTCATCCGGGCCAGCTAAATAAGGAATAGAGGACTGCTAGCCGAAGATTATGATAATTCTCGCGATGTTCAAAACTTCGAAATTATTCATGTCATCAATAGTTTCCACACGTTCTTATATATTGCTTTAGAAAAGTTCCGTCTTTTTTCTTATTTACCACAAACTCTCCCACGATTTTCAATTATCAACTGCGTTTTGGGCTTCGGTCTGCAAAGAGAGTATGTGCAAGCCAATGTTTTGTTTGTAAGCACGCTGTCTTGTTAGTAGATAAATCACTCTCTGCACCCTCTGTTTATATCTAAGTATATACAATTTATTTGCTTTGCTGTTGGAATTTGTAACTCTTGAAGAACAGTAGATACTGTCTGTTTCTATTGGACACTACGACGTTTCGCTGCTCGAGTAGCCCGACCAGGTCAGGCAAGAACTAAACAATTATTCTCACCTGGAAGATTATTTTGCATCGACTTTGTCGTCAATACTACACACCAAACAAGAAACTACCGGAAATATAGATTGTTCGGGTCTATACTCTTCTATTTCAACCCACAAAAAAGGGGGCGGGGAGGTTGCAGTTTTATTGGTTTGCAAACTCTCTAAGCTATGCTACATAATGCACAACGACTATAGTAATCTTGCTCCATCACTCACTCACTTCAGGTGGTGTGGTAGGCGAATATAAGGAAGGCCCGATTCATCCCTATCTTGCCGTGTGAGGGGATAATAAACGGACCATCGGGGATTGTGGTAAACCAAGAGGTCACGTGAGGTTGCTCCTTTCGAACACGTTGGCCATGATACATTAGGCAGCCTCCTTTCATTCTGCTCTCCCGAATCTCAGTTTCGCTAGATAATTGTTGGCCGATTGCTATGTTTATCAATATTTTAATTTTCACACCTTCCTTTTCCTCCTCCTAATAATATTATTGCTACTACTGTTATCCAGCTTCTTCTTCTTCCTCTTTATAATAATAATAATAATAATAATAAAAAATAATAATAATAATAATAATAATAATAATAATAATAATAATAATAATAATATAAATTATTATTATTATTATTATTATTATTATTATTATTATTATTATTATTATTATTATTATTATTATTATTATTATTATTATTATTATTATTATTATTATTATTATTATTATTATTATTATTATTATTATTATTATTATTATTATTATTATTATTATTATTATTATTATGGCAACAATGCATGCTTGCTCTTTCTGAAGGAGCGAAGAGACAGAGATGAGGAACGTATGAAGAGAGGGAGAATTGAATACCTATGATAGTAAAGAAAAAGAAATTACGAGGAATTTGGCAATAGCAAAAAAAATGTTAGAAGAAAGACATCACATATCAGCTCTACAATATATAAATTTGAACTTACGTTGAAGCCAAGCGCTATGTAGGAAGAGGTAAGTCTTTTCAGCAAGAACAGTGTGAGATTGAGAAGCTCTAAATGGGAGACGTAAATAATTTTGGAGCACAAAACATCACTTGGTACTGTAAGCTGACAAAATGAGCATTGCTAAGTTGTCAAAATAAAGAAAGCGAAATACGGTTTTCCTAAGTGGAATGCAGGCGCCTGCTTTTAGATAGAGCACATCGTAACACACAATTTACTAGGTGCTCATGTATTATTTTTATTTTCTCGAGTTCCTGTTCATTTACTTCATGTGTGAGTAAGCAAACTGGAAGTTCGTCTTGTGTACTCTCCTTCCTTTCAACTTTCTTTCTCTATCTCTTTGGAACATTTCAAACCTAAGTTAAGCAATACTTCACCTGTGCGTTTCAGATACATCAAAACCATACTTATTCACATATTTGTCTCTGCTGCCATAAATGTCAAAGTGATTTTTGTACATAATATTGCGAGGATACAACACATATTAATACCAGAGTAAGATTCCCTTCATTAACCGACTGCTACTCCCACAAAGGTTAGTTTTGTTGAGATAATATGAAACGCTTACCGCGGGAATGTAGTCCATTTCGAGGAATGACAAAAACACGTAGGTTGATGTGTTCCGTGTTTATTTCTGCGCTTTTTGTTTCACACACTCCGAGTTCTGAAGAACAATAATCGAAATATTATATCCTGGTGAGCAGCGAATACAGCAAAAAGCTTCTGTGCAAGAAGCGAACTAGCGCCGCTTAACAAATAAAGACTGGAAGACAAAAATTTGCGCCAACATTGGCAAAGAGAGTACACTTCTGCACATTTAGGCATTTATTGTTGTTGATGTTCTTTCATGTTTTGATTCACTCGGAAGAGTCATTAAGAGGCATTAATGAAGTTGTGCACTCAGCTGAGAGAATTTCACGAGTCGTAAAGTCGGGTTCACAGTTTCTTTATATAGCCCTTATCACGCATAAAAAGCTCCTGTTTCGCTTGTTGGTGTGTAGTGAAAAATGGGCTATGGCAGGTTTGGGGAGGTAGTGGTTGTTTAACCCTTTCTTGACCAAATACAAGCTGAGCTCGTTCACCAAGAAAGAAGATCTTAGGGTTGGGGGGAGATGCCTTAAGCGACATTGATAAATTTTGCCGCGTCCTCCTTCTCTTCAACTGGTAGCGCAGTTTTGAATTTCATGCCACACTCAAACCATGAGTTGTAGTTCAGGAACGACTTGATTCATGTAGCCGTAATTGAAAAATGGCGTCTTCTTCTGTGCGCAAGCGTTGCACGCATGCCGGCATACCTTTACTGAGTGGGAGGGGGGGCTTTATTAGCCGAAGTTTCGTGAAACGAGGAATTCAAGTTTTGTTGCGTGTTTGGCTAGAACTTCACATAGCAGCATAGGTTTTCTTATTCACTGAATTTGGACGACGACCGCGACTCGTCGTGTATGCAGTGGCCACCGATAGATGTTTTAAATACCCCCTCCTTCCCCTTCAACGCATTCAAGTCTTGTTCCCGCAAGGGCTCGCTTTTTTTTTTGCTTCATTTCTTACATTTTATAGATGAATTTTCCGCACCAAAGATGGACAGGTTCCTACACTTTTTGAAGTTTGGTGCATTGATGCCAGTCCTGTGCTTATTGGCAAGAAAAATAATTTTGGCCATAATATAATGCGCCTTCGAATAATATTTTTGTTTTTTGAGGAAAGGTAGAATAAAAGAAGGAAAAAAAAAACTCGGTAGCAAAATGGTTAATCAGCGAGCAAACGTGTGCTGTCACGTTGGAGGAAAAAGCTGGCATAGTAATTGGCCAAATGATGCACAAGGAAATGCTTTCCGTGGGCGTTTGGTATATTGAAAGGTAGAGTACACTGACACACTGAAGTTCACAAGTATAAGGCTCAGTAATGCACATAAAAATGAACAGGGCCACATTGAATTGCAGGCTGACCTTGCCAGAATTAGGAAATGGTGCGAAAATTGGAAAGTGCTTAAAAAGTGTTCATGTGTTTTTCACTAAAAAAAGAAAATATATTAGACGCATTATTTTCTGAACGGTGACGTCATTTATCAGCAACTAACGTATAAGTACCTGGGTGTAACCTTTGCGAGCGACTGTTCTTGGAATGTGCGTGTACATGCTGTGGTTGCGAAAGCCGCCAAAGCACTAAATTTTATTTAGCGTAACCTCAGATCCTCTCCTGCTGCTTTTTAGTCCCGCCGCGGTGGTTTAGTGGCTAAGGTACTCGGCTGCTGACCCGCAGGTCGCGGGTTCGAATCCCGGCTGTGGCGGCTGCATTTCCGATGGAGGCGGAAATGTTTTCGGCCCGTGTGCTCAGATTTGGGTGCACGTTAAAAACCCCAGGTGGTCAAAATTTCCGGAGCCCTCCACTATTCGGCGTCTCTGATAATCATATGGTGGTTTTGGGACGTTAAACCCTACATATTAATCGCACAAATCAATTTCCTGCTGCTTTGAAAAATATTGCTTATATTTCATTTGAACGCCCGATTTCGGAATATGCGTGCTGTGTGGGAGATCCACAACATTTAAGTATCTGATTGATCTTATTGAGATAATACAGAACCGAGCGGCAATAGGTTTGCTCTAAGGCGATATAAACGAAGCAACAGCTGTACTGAAATGAAATACGTGCTGGGACGGGGAGTGCTGTCTTCTCTGAGGAGAAAATTGCGCTTGAAAATGTTATATCAGATATATCACAAAAAGACTGACATTAACAAAGACAAGTATATCTCAAGCCACCGCATCATTTGTCAAAAAAATGTGATCATCCTTTTAAAACTCAAGAATACCGGACTAGAACGAACCTATATGTTAATTACTTTTTGTTCACACTGTAGTAGAGTGGAATCATTTTTTGTGACCAAGTGTGCTGTAATAACGAAGATTTTTTTTTCAAAGCTGTAAATCCCTGCGCACACGCCTTTTGCTAGAGCAGGGTATTTCTGAATAAAAAATAAAAAAATAGTTGTCTTTCCAGCGTCAATATTTTGTGTGTATTTCTTACTCTAACACTTGTATCAGAGCCGAGATTACCTTTAGCCATTAGATTTGGAGAGACGGGACACGGTTTGCAGTCGTTATCCCCCCAAAAAAGGAAACGGTTTCGCTTGCAGATCGAACAATATGGGCGAGTTTCTGTATATTTTAATTGTGTTTCCACGAACAGAAAAGCGCGAGGACTTAAGTAAAACAAATTATTCTGTTCAACAATGTGCTAATTTTTCTTGCTGAATTTCAGGCATCACATGTAGGACAGCCTGCGTCCTTAGGCCAGGAATTGTCAGTGAGTTTGGTACACATTTTTTATTTTGCTCAAAAAGAATACAACGAAAAATATTCCAAGCTTTGGACGAAATCAGTGCTGAATTCACACCTTTCAAGAAATAACCACCATGTTGAATACATGACCTCAGAGCTGTCTCTGCAGTTAATTTTTGTGCCATACGCCAAAATGCTTATGCTTTTCATATTGGTTTTAAAGATCGTGACAAAGTCAGCTCAATGTATCAGTGCCATGTAGCCACGCAGAAAACTATGTTCAAATGAAAAGAACTGAAAGTGCTTAAAAAAAGAAGGAATAGTCGACGCCAGCGTCGTGGAAGGGGAATCACATTCACAAATCAAATAGCTAAAAAAAACGTCAAACCTCGCCCGTGAAAGGGTTCCGAACTTGTCATTCACTGAATGAGCACACTTTCGCCATTTATATGGACGGTACTTAACTCGTGGCTCACATTTGATCATATCAGTGCATGGCCACGTTCGGGAGTGCAACCTTGACGCAATGCAATTACACTAGGCTACATTTGGCATCGGCTTATCTTGTGCTTGTGCAATCATAGGATCCGACTCGACTGACTTTTACAGCGAAAGGGGGGTTGTTCATTTCCGAAGCCATCAATATAATGGCCCCATATGGCACGACTGGCTGCCAGGGTTGTGCGAATGGGTTGTAAATATAACGAACTCCTACACTCCGCGATTCCCTGATATAGCTGGGTATCAGAAAAAGGCAGCATGACTGTGTCCACTTTCCAATGGGCATGTTCACTTCAGCGGAAATAAAGAAAACAAATGGAGAGCTAATAAACTCGTACCATTAGGATGCATGTCTCATATACTGCGACATTTATATACTTTTCATGTCTACCCTTTGGCGATTCATTTGTAATCGACTACCATGGATGTCCGGAGGGAGGTGCAAAGAAGGTGGAGGTGCTGTGTCTTAGTGTTTGACCACCGCGCTGTGCGTTTCGATCTGCTTGCCGTTCTTCGCATGATATTCCAATTTGTTGCTATCGCATTCATTGCTTTGCCCTTGCGGCGAAACGGTGACATTTTTTGGTGGCCTTTAGTTTTCAGCATGGGCGTGCGTGTATTTTTTTATGTTGGCATGTGCGTGCTTGGTGCACATACATGAAGCATGTATTTGGATGCGCTGGCTTGAGTATGCTTTAATTGTTTCGGAAAAGCATTGCTTAAGTTGGTCACTCCTTTGTAGAACGGAATTTAGGTGATGATTGAGTAATGACTAAATCAGGCGCAAAATTGGTTTAGACTACTAAGAACACTTCTCAAGTAAAGTCAACCGCTACCCTCCGTCAGCAGGGATCCATGGGAGCTTCTTTTAGAGCCTAAAAAAAGACATAATAGCTAAAGAAAGCGTGTTTGTCGAAGGACAATGGAGAGCGTACGTTGTTATTACTTGAGCAAATATCCATGCTTCAACACACGCGCTTTCTGCAAAATATGTATTTATTAGTTAGAGTTATTATATACTATGTTGTTGTTGTTGTTGTTGTTGTTGTATATCACAGAAATTTTTATTAAGGAGGAGAAGCTTTATTATACAGGAGTTCCTGAACTACACTCACTTTCGCCGCCTATCAGACATAATCCAGGGAAGTGAATTGCATCTACGGGCCCTATCTGTCGTGATGTGCCATTTTTGATCAGGAATATTGGGTTAAGAAGATTTTATTGCTGAAAAGAAAATACAGTCCTTCTGCTTATTAGCAGCTGATAAGTGGATGTCCCTTTTTTATGTCGTTGACCTCTTTTAGAGAGGAGATAATCGAAAGCATATACGTGATTGATTTGATTTGCAGCAGCATTATCAAAACAATATAACATAATGACCAAAATGTAATTCACGCACCCCGTAACGTGACAATGCTGCCACACTCCTTTGTCAAGTTTTGTTATATCCCCACTACTTGAGTGAGCGATGCCTTGCGCGAACTGCGCCAATCGACTAAGAACCACCGAGATATTCTTACCCCCGTATTCCAGAACCTCCCTTCACTCAACGCTTCGCCTTCACTTGAGAAAGCCGACGGGAGCGCCATCTCTAGGCAGCGCAAGTAACTGCATATGAGCGATAATCTGTTAAGATTCTTGAGAAGCGCAGCGTGATTTTCAGCCAAGTGGTGGCTCAGTGCTCAACTCTGTCAAGTGAAGGGTGAAAGTCGAGTCGAGGAGCGTTTGTGAATACGGGGGTTAGACCCTCTCGATGCGATAACGCGCACAACACGAACACATGTTCTATAACATGCGTGGCTGCTAGCGATAACGCAGGAACATCCGACGGCACATGTATAAATGCCGATGAACATCCCCGCTTGTCGTTTGATTGACTGCCGACGCTTTGTTTCCCGCTATCAAATGATTGATTGATATGTGGAGTTTAACGTTCCAAAACAATCATATGATTATGAGAGACGCCGTAGTGGAGGGCTCCAGATATTTCGACCACTTGGGGTTTTTTAACGTGCACCCTCACCACTATTTATTCCAGTGTGCATTAATTTATTCGAACTTTCCCTTTGCCGGCCACAAGTTCGGCCAAATAAGTACTTTCCCCTGCGACCCACGGGATAATTTTATTATGTTCAAGTTTCTTGATTTATTGGAAAAGCTTTTATCTACTGTGGCTTCATCTTTAAACCTCGTCTATACGTAGACGCATACGAGTACGATTAAATCTCGCAGGCTAGTTATCTCATCGTGAATTGTGCACGGACTAGTCATTCTTGTAAACACCAGACTGGAACTTGCAGTTTGACGCCGCGACTTTTTGGTAGAGTGCCCCTACTTGGTGCACTGCGAGACCATTGTAAGTTGGCTTTGTAAGTGAATGTTTTGCTCGAGCAACATGTTGACGTTACATGAATAACGAACGCGACTAACCACGGCGAACTTTCGCGACCGGATCAAAGCAAGCACGAGTTTGAGATGGCGCGACGTATTGTTCTCTAACTCAGTTATGAGTCGTATACTTCCCTCGTTCATTTCGCGCATTGCCAGCCAGTTACGAATCTACATTTCTTGTTATTCCAACTGAGGGGTACATGCCAGCACTTCTCCCGTGACATGTTTTTGGGCGTTGTCGTCCTATTACAACAGCAGTAGTTCAGTTGCTTATGGAAACGGCTACCGCTATAGTAGAATTATTCGTGTTTAGACGACACGGTTTCACTACCTCGTGTTGCACATCTACCGCTTCAGTACGCTATCCATGTAGTTAAAGAAAGAACATTCTCACGCGGTGGTCTCATCTCTGAGAGTAATGCAATGAAAAGATAATTTTTATGATAGTATAAAACTTATTGCGTAGCAATGTGATATAGGCTAGACTTTGCTATCAAGTAGTCTATGCTGAAGTTCTGGCGTATCGAATCCGCGGACAAAAAAAACAAACAAACAAATGTGAGCAACAATATTCGGCTATTCGAGTAAGGCAACCAATCTATCAATCTACCGTCAAAGAAAAATTGCAGATGAAACAAAAATAAACAAAAAATGTAGGACTTTGCTGACATGGCTGAATGACGCGAACAATTTTGGCACAGTGACAACACCACTTGCACGAGGAATGAACTCCATGCGATTTTGGTCCTTTCGAAAAAAAAAAACAAGTTTCATACGTACTGCAGATCGCCCTCTATACGTACAGCAGATTGCCACCGTTGGCTGCCATTGATGAAAAAAAATGTGGGTTATGCGCAAGAGAAACACTGGAATTTTTTACAAGTCCTTATATTCAGACAATACAGTGAATGATAATACTGTTTTGTAATTTAAATATATCAGACCATCAACTATCATATCTTCGCGGGCTTCAATCATCACAGTTGTAGAAGAGCCCTGATTTTTGTACGTACAAATTTTCCACCTTTTCTTCTCCCATGTATGCCGATAACACACACACACACACACACAAAAACATAAGCGGTCGTGTAAAGACAATATTTTAGAGCAACTTCTAAATGATCTGCCAGAGAAATGCTAGCCTTTTTTAAAGGGGCGTCGGTCTCAGTATTGTGGAAAGTATAAATACATAAAAAAGCAGGGTTGAACAGTCTCACCGCGAGTTTGCTACCGGACGTAGGAGACAAACTTTTTCTAGGGAAAAGGCCACGCTTTAAAGGAACCAATGAAAGATGTCGAAAAATAAAGCAATGATCGTGAAAAAGCATGAGCGAGACTAACGCGTTCCGAACACGATGTGTTTCCCCAGTAGATCGAACGCCTCAGGGGAACAGGAACAAGAATCGGTTGTGGCAATTTCCGTAAAGGAAAAATAAAAGTCCGAAGACGAGACTAAGACCACTTTAAAAGCGAAGTGGTAGTTTCCCGAGATCTTACTATAAAAGGTAGAAAAAAAAAATTAGGGTACTAAAAAAGACTACCTGTGGACTTGTCCCCTTTTTACGATATATGGACCTTTTGTGCTTACCCCCTTTTAACCTCTTCACAGTGGAAGTGTAAAATTTTGTTGTTTGTCAAGGCGCATCGCAAGGCCTGTCATTTCACTTCCGTTTTCGTGCGCTGTACGTGAATCGGCCTGAGCATTGCACACAAAAACAACCACGGAAGTTGCACAAAGAAAGAAACGATGTTTTTCAATTACTCATGCACGCTCGCCGTTTTCGGACACCAACGTATGAGTCTACAAAGCTTCTTCCGGTAAGCTGCTTGTCCTAATTGCGATTCTTGACAATAAACAAAATTACGCAGTGAACTGGAAGTCTTATAGTCTAAATATGAGCTGCCCTGCCGCAGTGGTCTAGTGGCTAAGATACTCGGCTGCTGATCCGCAGGTCGCGGGATCGAATCCCGGCTGTGGCGGCTGCATTTCCGATGGAGGCGGAAATGTTGTAGGCCCGTGTACTCAGATTTGGGTGCACGTTAAAGAGCCCCAGGTGTTCGAAATTTCCGGAGCCCTCCACTACGGCGTCTCTCATAATCATGCGGTGGTTTTGAGACGTCAAACCCCACATATCAATCAATCTAAATATGACCTATATGTGACCCAGCCGATGTCCGAGATAACTCGACGACTCCCGTCATTTTGAGTAGCTTTCGGGAGTCACCATCATCCTGGAATATCAGTAGCATCGCCTGTACAGGGCCACTTTTTGTGAAAAGGAACACGTAAGCGTGTTGCCTGCGCTCTGGTCCGCCTTCCTACAACACCATCAGCCGACAGATAGAGAAAGCGTATCCGCTTATGGCGGCATCGTCCGTTGCGAGGCTGGAACGGGAGCGCAGTCTAGTAGAGCTTGAAAACGGCCATGACTTGTTGTTTTATTTTGTGACAGTTGACGAGCACAAGTGAAACCGCTTTCTTTGTCTGTCGATTGTTGAAGCTGTAGGCAGCCGCGCCTACAGTGTATATGACGGTCATATTCACTGTAGTGTATATTACAGTGCATATAACCTTACGGAATATTACTTACGCGAAGCTTTTATAACTCGCAGATTCCGGCTTTGAAAGCAAGAGTAAAGAGATCCGGCTCTTAGGTGCGCCGTTCGCATGCGTCTTTCTATTAGGCACCTTCTTCCAACAATTCACAAAAATTAACTGTCTATTATGGGCTCGTTAGGAATCAGCTACTTCTAATATCAGACTCTGATCTTTCATCGAAGTCACTTGTCAATTGACAGTGCCACATTGAGTCGTTGCGTAAATATTTGAGTGTTGAGTGGTTGTTGTCGGTAGCAACTTAGGTGTAGCGATGCTAAGAATGTGGATACTGGTTCAATTGCAGGAATTGAGAAAACAAATGGTTGTGAGGGAACAGTAGAACAACAAAAACGCAGTAGAACAATAAAAAACAAAGAAAGAAGAGAAGAAGAGAAAATGAAAGAGAAGTTATTCATGAGGCACGCACTCGCATAACTTGCTTGCCTTTTTCTAATAGCACAAGGGAACTTGTCTTTTTTTGATGACGTCTTTTTTTTTTTGCTCGTTGCATTGTAGGTTATACGACGGTAATTCTTAGCGCGTAGAGTAATTCCCGCGGAAAAAAAGCAGAGAGGTTTGGAAATTTCAGGAGCGCTGCAAGAAAGACACAGGCGATTGGAGCTATGGGGCTCTACTCCCAGCGGGACTAATGTGCTTGTTCAGAGAAACACAACGAGCATACAGCTACAAAAAAAAGGCACATATGGTGTCGCTTTCTTTTCGCGTAGCCCGTTCCATTTATAGCAAGTGCCTGATTGAAGGAGAGTGAATGTTTGAGAATAAATTTCTTGTTTTTTTAACTTTGCCTAACAAAACATATCAACTTTTAAGGACAGCATCGTTGGACACCATCGAGTACTGCGAACATTACTAACATGAAACCAATAAGGTATGGGAATAGCACGTAATCCAATTGAGAATATATTCTCAACCAGGCCTAGAAAGAAAAAAAAAAGCACTGTGCTGTAGTCGACTCCACACAACAGTAAACCAGAAAGAGATAACAGCAAGTGGAAAAAATGGTCGCATGATGCTTTTTTTAACAATCAATTTTCGGAACATGCAAGTACTCATAATTGTAGAGTTCGTTTTGTAAGATCGCCAAAATATTTATAGTGCTTAGTTGTAAGCCCACTCTCATTGCTTTGCTGAGCTTAAAATGCAACTGTTGAAAAATGATGTTCCAATGGTTTCTCCTCGTGAGATATTTGGTTGTTTCTTGGAAGGTTGAAAAAAAAAGGAATTTGGAGAATCACCCGGAAATAAAACAAGTCTCTCAAATGCACGTCCGCGATCACGACTGAAATGCAGATTATCAGCTATTGCATTTATAAGGGCAGTCCAATTTTGTGTTTTGTGTCTGGTCCCTCGAATATATTCAACATGCGATGAAACAAGAGAATGCTGGAGTCCTTGAGGAGCTTCTGCTAAGACATGCCAGCGTCCACAACTAAACTCGGGAATATTTATAGTTCTAGACAGCGATTGTTCGCCGAGTTTTCACCTGTAGACAAATTGTTTGGAAGATTACATTGCGCAGTCTGGTTAAAGTACACAAGAAAATTTATCACGCACGTAATGCGAATAGTTGCAGTTTGATTTAGACTGGTGGGGTACGCAATGAATCCGGGGTACTTTTTAAGAAAAAAAAGAACGGTTTAATACCAGCACGCATAACTGCGCTTAGAATTTAAAAAAAACGCCCAAGAAACGCAAATTGTTCCAATTGAAACGCGATTGCGGATGCGACAATGTCGGGATACAACGTAAACACACATGAACAGATAGAACGTAAACACACATGAAGCGTGTGCACCAGCGCACATAAAAGCAGAGATATATGAGTGCGACCGCTGCTTTCAAACGCTACAGAAGTCAAATGTTCACTGAGAGTAAATACATGGAAGGTTGCAGCGATTGAACATCATGAAGGTAGTATTGCAGTACGGCCTATTTATATCTCCGAAAGTTGAGTCGTTATCGTCCAACCCGAAAAGTATTACAACGCTCGATTTTGTTATAACAGAGACTACGACTCTGTATAGCTTGAATCTTGCTCATGATCGAATGGGTGGAAGGCAGCCAACATTTACCATGGTTTTGGCCTTCGGTTCATTCTGAGTGTTTCAAACAATGAGTACTGTTACTAATGATGGCTGTTTCTATGTTGCCGAGGAATATGCATCGACAAGAATGAAAAGTCAATTTCGGTGGATAAAGTACCTGAACTTGTCGGTAAGAAGAGAAATAAGTGAGGGAGGAGGAGAGGCAAGAGTTTGCTAGGCCGTGTCCGCTATGCCATTCGGCATGAACGGGTGGTGAGAGAAATACGGAGCGCAGCACTGGGACATGGTATCTGTATGGGCTGGTTGGTATTTCATATTAAACTTGCGTACAGCGAAGGAAGAGACGAAGTTATGATGAAGTGACAAGGACGAACGCTGACCTGCAACTGGTTATTTATTTCGAAAAATATGCATACAAAACTATGTGCGCGGGGTAGTACACACCCGAAACTACTGCACGAATGCCGATGACACAATGCAAGATTGTCTACAAACACTCCAGAAGCGCAAAAAGAAACTTTCCGATTACTAGTAATTTGGCCAGACATCGCAATGACAATAAAGAATGATAATTATTGTACTGGCATGATCACCTCCGAAAACCATGGCCTCCGAGATTGCGCACATCCATGCATAGTCGTCTAATCACTCCTTATCGGCATTACTTAGTATACCTATCACGCCATATCCTGGGCGGAAATACGCCATAGAAATCTTGGTTAACCTCGGCATAAAACGTTTTAAAGTTGAAAAAAAGTTTATTAAGAGAACGAGAGTGTCTGAGAAAATGGTGATTTCTATCCAATAGCCCAACGATATGAGATAGCTGGAGCACTGCTGGCATGGCAAGAAAGCGACTTGTCACGAACACTTGTCACCTTGGCGTCCCGCGTCTTGCTGACATGGCGTTACATAACTACTCACGCTTTCAAAATGTCGTGTTTAGGGTTGTTTTTTTTTTTACTGCTCACGTTACGTATGCTCCTGGCATGCTGTGTACACACCAGATTAATAAACATGTCGCACTCCGCGGGTCTGTCTCATTCAAGTCTTGACAAGAAGAGAACACCGACGTACAGCAGCTGGCAACACCCCAATGACATGACGAGAGGAACCTGTTATCTTGCGTTAATAAAATATCAGACAGGTGTGCAGAGTTGTATAATAATGCATAATGCGCATTGCCCCCTAACATCTTCTTTCTAGATCGTGTCATCCATAAGACTGCATGTCTAGGTTAATCGTGGAAATTTGCTGCAATTTAGTCGCGTTGGACGGGTCATATATGTGTGGTTCTTCCAATTAAGTTGAGAATTTAGTCAGCGCCACGTTGTGCACTTCTTTTTGCCTTCTGTCTGTGTCTCTCGCGATGTACCCAGAATAAATTCGGAGCAATTGGCGGTGATATTGAGAGTTGAAATTTAATTCTGGTAGCGTTACGTGTCGTTGATAAAATAGTATTTGAAGGTTTAAAAATAAGTGCCTGTTAGAATTTTTTTTTTTTTTGCAGAAGGTGGTACCCGCAAACTCACGCATATCTCGTCACACATACGGACTAATACATTGCATGTCACCACCACTGGTCCTTTACTTCTGCGTTTGTGTTTCGCTCTTTTACGCCCCGCCGCGGTGGTCTAGTGGCTATGGCACTCGGCTGCTGACCCGCAGGGCGCGGGTTCGAATCCCGGCTGCGGCGGCTGCATTTCCGATGGAGGCGGAAATGTTGTAGGCCCGTGTGCTCAGATTTGGGTGCACGTTAAAGAACCCCAGGTGGTCTAAATTTCCGGAGCCCTCCACTACGGCGTCTCTCATAATCATATAGTGGTTTTGGGACGTTAAACCCCACATATCAATCAATCAATCGCTCTTTTACGATAAAAGCAGCCGGATAGATACGTACATGATGTTACAGGTGATGTCACATTTTACCGTTCATGAAGGCCACCTTCAAAGTTTTCATATGCGTAGATTTGATAACCTGGCTCAAAAGCTATAGGTAATAAAAATAATTAGGCCAAATATTTTTTTAATGCGCTTTAAATATACATACGAAGGGGTATTGGAATGTCCCTATTCAGTCTTGAGCCATTTTCTTATAGTGCCGCTAGAAGTAAATTCAATGCAATTTATTTGTATATTTAACAGAATAAATGCGAGAATTAATAAAGTTTTGGAACAGCAGGAACTTGTATTATCCACAATGAATCTGTCTTTTGGTTGGGGCCCGTGAAAATAACCAAACATGCACTGCAAATCGCAGCCTCATATGTCCCACCAGAAACAACAAAAATCTGCTTAACCACGGTTCAGTCTTTCTTAACCAACCAGGCTTTGAATCCTTTGGGCGTTAACAAAGAAAAAGAAAGACCTTGCACTGAAGGCGAAGCGTTATTTGAGTTGCGTGCGTACAATAAACGCCTTGATTGCATCTACGTACTCGCTGTTCACAGACGGTAGAATGCAACATGCCAGCCTGGCAATCAAGGCGAGACGAAGTCCTTGGATAGCGTTTATGCTGGCTGAACGATGAAATGAGAAGTACCAAGCGTGTATCGTAGTAAACTTGAAGTGTATATTTTGCTTGGTATTTCTTTGTTTCTTGGCAAGTTCAACCCAAGGCCAGTCATTCGGAAGAGCACGATGACTGTATGCACCGGCACAAACGCAATCGAGCGAGGCGCAAGCAAGTACCCGACGTGCTTTGTTGAGACTGAAAGCACGAACATAATTCCAAACATGTTCAACAGCCACGCGCACTTACGCAAGAGGCTTGCTTCATTTAATGTACCACGCTTATCGCGTAAAAGAGTAAGCAATAGTTCAATACTTGAAGTGCATTGGCTCGAAACACTGTTAGGCGCTGTTTGAATAAGAGTTCAGATCTTCTTGCGAAAAAGTTTCTTTCGCCATGGGGGCCATCATAACGTGTTTCGCATTCAGACAAGGGAAACTTATTGGCACAATAAAAAGATAATAATTTATGGTGGAACAATAGAACGCAAATAAATAGAATTTAAAGTCTGTCGATGGGTTTTATGAAAGAAAGAACAGCCAGCTTTTTAAACCCCCTGGCTATGCCTTCGTAATAGCATCTGAAACGGTTTAACTTGCTTTCTTTATGATAGGCGCTATCTTGAAACATTTTGCGATACTGCCCATATTCCCCGGTGCCAAGTTTGGCAATATAGAGGTTGAAAAAAAAGAAGTGTCCGCAACGTCGAAGCTAAAAGTATGCCGCATGACTTTCAACTCTTGTCTGACCTTTAGAGGTAGAAACTTTTTTAAGAGCTTTCCCAGAAAGCTTTAAAACGAATTAGGAATAAAAAACAATAGGAACCAAATGGTTTAAAACAAGCTTGGTCAAGACGGCTCAGCATAAGTGGCCTCAAATGCGTAACTACTTTCGCATTCTGTAAGAGAACAAAATCTAAAGACAAACATTGGCCAACATTTAGGTGCATTTCATTGACATGACTCACTTCGGGTTTCCACGCAAAACAAAAATATGTAGGAAACGCACTTTAAAGAACGGGCGAGTATAAGTTTAATGTTTTTATTTGTTTGTCTAGTTAAATATTTATTTATTGTTTTTTTTTGTCTTAATAGGGTAATGGTGTCACGCCCATGGTATACTGTATGATTTCTTTCCCGCTTCGCAATTTAATTCTCACTTTCTTTGTCTTTCTGTTTGTTTGTTTTTTTTATTTTTTCACTTTTTTCTCTTTCTTTCGTTCGTTTTGACGTGTCTCACGTGCTCTACTTCACTGAGCACAGTTTTCGTCTAACGCTCGCATCTGCTATACTCGGTAGAGGAGGTTCCCCAATTACTCAGGCGCGTACATACCTGAGGAGTTTTGTACGACGGAGCACGAAAAATCGATAGCTTAAGCAGCGTCTCTGCAAGGAAAGTGAAGAGGGTACGCCACGGTTCTTGATGACGTTGATTGATTTTCGTACATATAGTGCACTCCAAGGTATCTACGGCATGCCTAAACAGCGTCGATTATGAAAGAGCAACTGAGTGTGACCCCTGATTGATGGTTCAGAAAAAAAAACTATGAATGAAGGAAGAAGCAGAAAAAAAACATGCGGAAAGGCGTGGAGTTTAGGCAGTTGTTATACCGACTGGTTCTCCTGAGCGGGACAAAAGGCAACGAAAGAAAATAGAAAATGGGCACCATAAGATAAGGAAAGACACGTAAGAAACATGAAATTTCACCTATCTTTATGATGAGAGGCCGTGCGAACAAGTTTCAGTAAAGAGGAGTTCAGGGTCTGTTAACACTTCCTAAAATTTTGCCATACACAGTGTTTAGTCGCAGTAGTTGACTCAAGGTCCTTAGCGGTGGTATGGACCTCTCTCTTTGTAGAGTAGAAAGTACTCAAAACTACTTGTTTTTTTTTTTCTAGACAGAAAACTTGTGCGTAAAGCTAAAGCGTTAGATATAAAAAAAATGGAAAGACTGCGTTTTGTCTGGTCATTTTCATTAGTTTTCAGAGCTACTTCTTTCACTCCCTTTCTAATCGCGGCGTCTGTTGCCAAACGTGACCTAATGCAGTGGTACTATCATCACGCAAAAAAAAAAGAAAGAAAAAAAGTCACGTGCTTGGGCAGTCCGTAGCAACCCTTTTGCTCAAGAAGTGAGTTAGTTCGAGGAGTGAAGCCCCGTCCAATTCATGGCGTATCCCCCAAAGTGGGTTGCGCCAAGGTGTTGAGGAACCAACCAACCAACCAACAAACCAACCAACCAGCTGGCTGCTCTGGAGCAGTAAGCACACACAGGCGCGGCCATTTTTCCTGCCCGTCAATGTTGCAAGGATTTCAATTTCGCGCAGTGAGGCGTCAAGCACTGCAGCCCGCGTTCGAGGTGCTGCATTTTTGATAACCTGTGATGACGAAGGCAATCATTGTTGTCTGGCGCCGTGCTGTATATTTCAGCAGCTCAGGACAGCGGGGCAGTTGGGATGGCTACACGATGATTACGAAACGGGCAGCTATAGTGTGGTGGAAAACGTCTTGTGTGCTCAGAGAGAGTGCAGATGAACTCTTTAGTCAAACAAAATGTGCTGTAGCTCAGAGGTAATTTACTAAGAAGACTAAAGAATGCATCAAAAAAAAATAGGAACGAAATGTTTTTGCCGATCTAGAGACGAGAGAGTTCTGATATTCGAACAACCCAGGACCAAAAGTGAGCCAAGAATAGCATGTCTTCTCTATGAATGCGCTGCCTGTAAGTGTCTGTGTGACATGTTCATCGATGCGCGAAATAGGAAAAAGTGTAGAACAAAGCTGTAAAAAGTTAGTTTTACTTCTTTTGAGAGCAATATAAAGAAAAAAAACGTGTTCTTTTTTTAGAGATAGCTTAGAAGGCATCCTTTGTCTAAGATGCCTTGCATGCGAGCCGTGTATTGGGCTCTTGCGCCCAGCCTGAACTTATCCTCAAGGTTGGTAAAAGCCAGTTTTATCTCGTGAAGTTAGTTAGTTGGTATATTAAAGTCAGAGGAGTTATCGTGCGGATTTCCAGGAGCTTCGTTTCATGTGTGCTAAATTTAGTGACCCAGATTCTCTGTATAAGCAACACTATGATGGCAATTGCGTAGGAACTATTGGGGAATAACTGCGTGGTACTTCGAGGAGCATACACGGCGCTCAGCGCGAGTCCGCTATTCGACGTCCATGGCAATATCTGGGACACCGGCTGCTCGTCATTCACCTTATTAGTCATGTATGAGAAACTATTTGTGCATTATGAAGAAAGGCAGAAAACGAGGAGGTGATAAATAAGCTCTTTATTAAAGAAGAGTAACAAGCCTGCGGGTGACGTCACTTGCACTGCATTCCCATTACTTGCTTATATCACTCAAAACACCTTGCGTTATAATTTAGTTCTAATGTAGCAACTTTTTACTGACCCTTTCACTGCAAAAAACACTCATGAGCTATTTTGGGTGTGAAAATATTTTGGGTGTGCAAGAGTGCATGAATGGAAGCGATGACTATGAAAGACGCTGTCAGACAACCACCGTGAACAAAAATAAAGCACTTCAAACTTTTTGCCTCCACCAAGCGAAATTGTTTCACTTTGTCAGTGCGGCTGCTTTTGAAATCAAACAAAAATAACGCAATGAATGTTTGTTGAATAGAAGCCCACGATCATCAGTGTTGAGCGGGGATGCCCAAGTAAAGATTGAATAAGATTTGACCCCGTGTTTGCGTGACTTGGGTGCCGAGTGAAGCCGTAGAAGTACAGCATTGTAATGACATACCATGCGTAAAAGCAAACAACAAGTCATCGCTTTTAGATCAGCTTTGTTGTACTGCTTAACTATGCGAATTCCTCTGCCCTAGCTCTTCTCTCTATATCAGCATATTATGAGTGGAACGATGAGAAAATGTGTTCTTTATTTTATGTATGAGGAGACCCAAAGACTTATCCTGACGCATTTTTACAATTTTAGTGCCTTGCAAGAAAATATTTTCTTTTTACCCCCACTTTCTGGATCAGTGAAAAAATTAAGGCAAGTTGAGAACGGGAGATAATAGAAAATAACGTGAAACGTGCTAGGAAAGCCCTTGAATAGAAAAAAAAAAGTCGATTGACTTTGGGAAAAGAAATATTTCTCTATAGACGCATTACCCTTTATTGAAATGAATATCATGATTGGATACCAAATTACAGAATAGCCACATACTTTTTCTCTTATGTTAAGAAGAATGTTGCTTCACGGTGTGTCTTTTTTTTTTTCGTTTCAGCTAGCCGACGTTTCTGTGTCCCGTTGACTTGTGCCATGCGGCCTGCGCGCCGACTATCACTACGATAAACGGGCGGGAATAGCTGGGCAGTGCCGAGACTGTGCCACAGCTTCTTTTTAAATATAAACAAATGAAACGAACAGCGCTGAATTGCCTAAACAGAAGTCAAACTCCTTATGTTCGCGACCATTTGGGGAAATACTCAATTTCTGATTGGCCATTTCAGAAAGCTGTGATACATCAGTGCCTGAGCCCGTCTGTTACTTTATGTTAACTTTCTCCACTTGGAATATCTCCAAGTTAGTACGTTTCTGAGAGCTAGTTTTTTTTTTATCGTGAGTAGAAAAAACACTGTATAAACGTTTTTCTATTTACTTGTACATCAGCTATGCATATACAAACTGACACTCGTTTATCTTCAACGCCTTACGGATTCAATATGCACCATATGCTGCAGCAGAGAATCGAGATGTTTGATGGCGGACTGGTGTATCTGAACGGAAAGTTGCTATGATGTTTATCGTAAACGACTTGAAATCAGGCATAGCTGTATTTTTTTTTTGTCTATAGTGCACGCCTCTGCGTTTGCGATATATTATACAAATAGTTATTGATATTTCGAAGACCGGAGCTACGTGTCATATAGTTTAAAGTACTCCAAATTTCTGCCTACATCTATTTTTTTAAATATACATTGTTTCCTTTCTTCTAGTCTGAGATTAGTTCGCAATTCTAAACACTTAACAACAGCTGGTGGCCAGCTATTAAGCTGAAATATTTTAAAGTATGTGCATCATGCTATATTTTTGTTTTTGTTTTTTCTGGTTTTTTTCTGTTCCATTTGCTCTTTCCCTCCCGCTCACACTTCTTTCGAAGAGGCTTAGTCAGGAAGCTTTCTAAGGGCACAGATAATATTTAACCCATTAGGAACTAGTGTGCTTCACAAAGTGCACTTTCTTATTTTGGAATAAAGATACATAACACTATAGTCTGATTTAGCTCGTTGGAATTTTGAATGTGAAGGGTTGCAGCAAGGTAATGATATTAGCAAGGCATATTGACTCTGTCCTATTTTTTCTGCTCTATGAGTCGTTCAACTTTAGGAAAATGAGAGCCCGTTAAACGCACGTGGTCAGTACTGATCATTTTAAATTTGTTTCAGGTTTTACAAGTTATGCGTTGAAAAAAAAAACTGATTGCGTGTGCTTCAGCAATAACAAAATACTCCCTGCAAAACGCGAGAAGTGTAGAAAGTGCACAGTTTTGCTCGAAGGTCAAGTCAAATTCGGGTGTACTTTTTATAGTGCAATGAACTTCACGCGAGCACACACGTATTTAATGTTGTGTGGCGCCTCTAAGGTTGCACCAGCCATTTTCCTTAAAATGACTCCGTTTATTTTTGGTTATCTTATACCCGCGAGGCTGGGACATATACTGCTGTGAATATGAGAGAGCCCCTTTGAGGTTTGATTGTCGCATCTGACCCAAGTATAGACACATAGGAGGAGGAGACTGAGGACGGTACGAAGGGTGATATGTGTACGACAACAAAAAAAAGGAAACAAAGAAACGTAGGGATTATAGTTTCTGTTATATTGCTAGAAACAACTCTGTTTCGTAAAGGCCAAATATAAAGGCATAGTTTTAACGCTGGCGAACGACCACACAGTAGCTTTTATGATCTGTAACCGGATAGCCATACACTTAAAGAAAAACGTAGTTCCACTGCCAACTGTCCTGAGCATCTGTAACAATGTCGTGGAAAGGGCTGAGCTCTACGACCATGCTGCGAATAACTACAGATATTTCATGGCTGAGACAAAGTGGAGCAGGCCTACATTTACCCGCATGATGGAAATGACCGCAGACAACGAATTCGGGGTTTGCAACTGCACTCCATGTTTAAGCAGACTCCTTACGAGACGACTATTGTCCTTTCCTTGCATAATAACAAGACACTTACTTGGCGTTATTGTACCTAACGGAAGTTTCAAGAGATCTCTAGCGTCCGCTGAGCTTGCTGTTGCACTCGATCCACATATGCCGACATTTTAACAATACACTAGTATTCCACAATACACTGAAGCAGTATTGCAGGGAGCGTGACGTTACGCTTTCCATAAAGGGTTGGTACTTCAATAAGCTGTATAGGCCACGATGAATTCGGTATTCGTTTGGAAAAGACCTAGCGTACTCTCTATTCTTGCATCTCACAAGCTTTCTCATTGTTATCTCGAGGAACCAGGATAGCTTTTAAAGTACAGTGTCATATCTTCTGCAAAAACTCATAATCCGTTATGAACGTTTGCACGCGTTGTTGTCTACTGCATTTAATTACATGTGCAAAATCTCAATAAAAATCTAACCAGTACTGCTTTCGTGGTCCCTAATGAGTTAAGCGAAAAATATGAAATGCACAAGCAAAGAAAATGTCTATCTCGCCGGCTGCCTTCAGCTTAAACCGGAGAAATGACATTGTTGATGGCTCAGATACTGTAAAACTAAGCTATTTGCTAACTGTGGGGTCATGGATTACATTTTATGTTGAAAGGATCATGTATAGTGACAGTTAAAGGGGGCGGGGGGAGAGGGATGCAATAAATTTCCTGCGCTGGCCCCCTAGAAATAACGCTAGGAACCCGATGTGCCCAAATTTATTTACCTTTTAGGAGCAGTATATTTCCCGTAGACAGTAAACGTTCTTAAAGAGAGGGGGGGGGGAAGAAGCGGAAAGTTTGGACTAAGTCACACAAGGCTTCGTCGAGCGGCCCTGATTCGCACCTATTTTCTCCTGGCATTTGCTGAGTGGTCAAGCTTTGGAAATTTTCTTGCTTCCTCCCGATGTTTCGTACTTCGTTGTTTCTTCTGTGAGCATTTATTTTTCTCTATTTCTTCCTTTTTTCATAATTATTTTACCTTCATTCTTTTTTCTTTCTGTATACTTATTTTACACTACATTGCTTATATTTTCGGTTTTCTTCTCTTTCTGCATTTTTTTCTTTCTATTTATATTTTTCTCATTCATTTTTGTGCTACGCTTTAAACTCAGCCCTCCTCTTTTCACCATGGCATCTAACAATGGCATCTATCCTCCTCACACGGAGTTCTCTTTCCAACCCTTTTGCTACACTATAGTCGAACTTCTTGATAAAAAAATCACTGGGTAAGCGATTTTTGTTTGCTGTCCTGGCAATCGCGATATCATCAAAAACAGAAAAAAACGCGTGCTATTCTTCCCAGTATCGCTGTACTACAAATTATTTAAATTTATGAATAGCGCCATTATGCAGTTTTGGATTTGAGGATTCTTGATAGTGAGCTTCACGAGACACTGTACTCCTCAGCAATATCCGCCTTTTCGGGGCGAATGAACCTTATGGCCGAGGCTCGTCCATCCACGTCCGAAATGTCTGTCAAGAGCAGATACGTGGATGTGAAACAAAAAAAAAACAGAACGAAAAGTGTTTGAAAATAGACTGATCTAAGTCATAATTGTGACAGAACCACATAAAACCTCATACGCACGAACTCTTTATACTACTCAGGCACTTCAAGGTAGACATTATGGACCTTAAGACCTATAGCTTTGTCGTCGACTCTTTATGTCACGTCAAGCCACTTCGTCTACATTACACGGGGAGACGCCTATGGTTACTCATCAACATGACACCCAGAGCTTTGGCCACTTGCCATAATTCACTTCGATGAGATGTATGAACATTTTCTGCCTTTCGCAGCTTCGCCAATGATACTTGACTTCTCCTGAAACGTCGAAATATTGCGCTTCATTACATGAAGCGAGATCTCTGCGAAAGGATAAACAACATTGCTAGTAAGCAAAGTGCGGTAAATCTGCGCGTGCACACCTTGAGACTAAGGGCAAGCAGTAGGGCAGCCTACAGGACGTCTGTCGGTGTGGCTTCATTTCCGGGGGTGTGGTCACTTGAAACGTCAAAAAAAAAAGAATAAGGAAGGAAGCCTTGTTGCTTTCATCATAACATTCGCCCTTATTTAAACAGCAACAGCCGCACCAATATTTTTTGGCGAAAACGTCTGTGCCCGACTTATCGAATGAGTGAGGCTACAATTTTCGAACGTCTGAATTCCAAGCTATAGGTCGTCGGTTACCTTTTAATGCACTCGGAGTTCGCTTTTTGCCCTCTGAAACTTCTGTTCTGCATTTGGTAGTTGTCTTTTTTCTTGGACTGCCTTCATTTTTTTATGTGATTCTTATGTGATTCTTAAAGAGAAAAGTGAGTCGCGTAACTGTTTGCATCAGTGTGCGAAACCTGAACAGTAGCTCACGAGGGAGGGGGTAAGGAGGGAATAAAATGATATGATTAAAAGGTAAAGAGATAGAGAGGGGAAAGAGAGAGCGAGACACAGGGGCAGCGAACGCCAGAAAACGACGGAAGTAAGAAGGAGATAGGAAAGATTGAGACGGTCGCAAGAATCCGAGGACAGGGAACCACTCAGCGAGAGCTCATGTCTGCGGCAGAAGATGGCGTAGGGCGAGCCCAGTCGGCCAGAGCTGCGCTGTCGTCGAATATCGCGTGGGCGCAGCCGGTCTGCACGAAATTCAGAGAGAAAGTTCGGACTGCCTTCGTTAGGGCGCAGCATGTTAGCAATACGTTGTAATGTGAAAATGACATCTGTTCATAAGTGATTCGTGGAAATTCTTATCAAAGTGCATGATGTGTACGATATAACTGAATGTGATGAAGATGTGTTATTTTTATTTGATAGATTAACGTACACGAAGTAATATAATGTGTATTTGTTACACTATCTTGACATGTTGTCAAGGAGGCAATCAAGAAATAAAAAGCTTGGATATCCCAGTGACTAGGACCTTTAGATTAATGGAGCACGTGTTTGTGTCCCTCTTCGTAGTAAGTTTGTTCTGACGAGAAATTTTCTCTTTCATTTTATTCCCATCATTTTCTCGTCTTTCTGTTTCTTTCCCACCCATCAGGGCTAATACAGGCTACGCCGGAGAAATGAACACACGTGGTCTGAGAGCAAAGGAGACAATAACGAATTGGCCGAAGAGAGCACATGCAAGTTCAAATTGATGATCGGTTTGGATCTCAATATTTTACAACCAACTAGACCAATTTCTCTAACCAACTTCTATATTAAAAAAAAAAGAGTCACTTCATTCTGTCAAGTTGAATGATGACCAGGGAAGTGTTAAGCACATGGCACAGAGGTGCCACAGATTTTCAAGCCCTACCCGGTCAGACTCCTTGCAAGGAAATCTAAATTGTCAGTTCATGACGTACCTTTAATTTAGTGAATGCTTATTTACGTTTCGATTTGACTAGCGTGGCAATCACGTCTTTTCGCCGTGTTATTCATTTCACAACCTGCGTCGTCTTGTCTGGCTTTCTGCATGCGCTGTGCATTTCGCGCAATTTTAATTGGCGTTTTCTTTTTTTCTTCAATTTATGTGTATCCCTTATGAAGAAACAGGTTTTCCCAATTTTCGTCATGCATACGTTTTTGTTGAGACAAACATTGTTTAACAGGCGGTGTCACTAAAGTCAATGTTTCTACAAATAGTCTCGTTTCCTTCAAGGCAACAACTCTCCACCTTAGCGCTCGCATGTTTATGACCTGTACCCTGTGCTCAAACAACAAAAATGGAAGAGGGGGAGGAGAAAGGATGTGCGAAGACGTTGGTAGAGGAGAGAAGGAAAGGTAGGCATGCGTATATAGATTATCCGGCGTGTGGAATCGGGTTTTGTTACGTTATTTCGCGGGAAAGAATCAACGAATCGCAATCCCTTAAAGAGCTTCGCAATAAAATGCATTGAAGGTCCATTGCTACGTTGGGGCAGTTAGTGACTAGCAGTATGTTAGGCAGTGCTCAAGTTTTCATCATTATGCAGCAATACTACTTAAGCACACAAAGCACAGCTCCACGCATAACAGGTACGGTTTTAGATCTACATGTGTTCCCGTGAATATATTGTTTAAAGATTAAAAGTGAAGATTTTTAGAATATCTATGCCTCGCAAAGTATAGCAAAGGACAACAGTTGGGCAGCTGTGTGAGAAGCGTTTTTAATTGCATCGATGGGGCTTCATTTAACAAGAGTCTATCACACAGGACCGGTTGGCCAAATTCGCGAAATGATTAATGCTGAGTCGTGCATTTCATGCTGACTTCGCAAAATTACCGAGCATATCAATGGAAGCACAAAAATAGTTTGCTATCAATAAACGGCTCACAGCATAAATGAAATCCGCAGCATCGATAGCAAATGATTTCAAGAAAAAATTAATTAACCAGCACAAGAAATACATTCGTTTAGGAAGCACCAGCGCGTTCGGGATTAGGAAACAGAACAATGGCGAGAGATCTTTTCACTCACAATAAATCCTCACATGTGGCTGATGTAGATCTCTATTCGTATATTTTTCGTTCTGTGCAGTACGCTCGCATCTTTGCTCTGGACTACAAAAAGAAAAGAAAGTTAAGGCAGAAGAAAGTGTGCCGCAGTATACTTTTCACATGCTGATAACCCAGCGGGTGGGCACTGGAGTCTCAAAATTGACACGGAATGAAGAATAATGCAAGCGAAGCTCCCCCCCCCCCCCCTCCCTTACGCGGCGTGTTTCCCGCAAACCAAATTAATGCTTCTGTCGATGCACTTTTTCGTGTTCATGGGGCTACGTTTAGCGTACCGAAAGACGTCGGTGCCACCGTCACCTCATAGGTTTCTATTTGGCACTGCGTCACTTGCACTTCGTACTCTGACACACACGCCTTACTCCAAGGCATGTCATTGTCACCACCGAGAAATTGTGGTGGCATAGTGTTGCGCACAGTGCTTGTATTACCGCCTATAAGTCTATCAGCTATACGCTATAACTTCATTTAGAACGTATAGCACAAGGAAACTAGCGGTGTCCGAGAGGAGAGGAAGTAAAATGTTGCGCCAGTGTCACTCAGGTAGCGCGGGTTTTATGGGAGGTGTATAAAAAAACCGCTTGGTTATTTTGTAGCATTTTACAGAAAGGACAGAATTTGACGTTATTTCTGATGTTTCTTCGCAGTGTTACTATCTTGTCGTCAATGAAGTAAAAATATCTATCGTCATGTACGAGACGTAAGCTTAGCACAAATCTCGAGAGTAATATTTTACTATTTACTTGCGTTGGCAAGTCGCAAAGAGACAACCATCATAAGTCATCCTAGCCGGCTGTTAACCAAAAAATTAATAAGTGCATATTGCAGTGATATATTTGGAACACAGATTAAATGCAAAAAATTTACACAATGGCACAGCAAAAATAAATGCACATTGCTATGAACGCTTAACTGATACACATGTATTATTGATACGTCTTGAATTCTTCAACCCAAAAGGCCGAATTGATTTTTTTGGCGTCTGCTCTGAGTCCTTGTTCTAACACGTTGTGCCAGGGAGAAGTAACAACGATGTACTACCGTCTCTACAACTTGATATTCCTTCATTTAGGTGCGTTAAAACTACTCAGGTGTTCAGCCTGGTGACTGACACTACAGCAACCGATGATAGGAAGGTAGGCTTGATGTCGTTCTTCGGAACACGGGAGTCTAAGAGTAAAATACGCCTTCAAACATGATAGAGGCATAAGAATGAGAAGAGGCAGGTGGCTTGACTACTTACGTACATATAGAGAAAGAAATGTTGACGCTGCAGCGGAGAACGTGAACCAAGAAGCTTATCATAAATATAGCGAAAAGGTGAGTGAAGAAACTCTGAAAAGAAGATTCGGCGCAAAGCTAAAGATGGAGAAGCGGTAATGTACATCGTCGTTGGAAATATGAATGAAAGTGGTGTACCGAACAACGAGAAGCCATTTCGAAAAAAAAATGTTTTATGATATTGCAGATGAGTTAATGCTCCTTCAGTTTCTTACTGTTTGAAGACAGAAACGCCTGCCACCAAATAAGCATGTGTCAAGACCTTCAGAATCTCGGTATGATGAAAGCAAGAATAATGAGTCTGAGTGCAAGCACTGCCGAGATAAGTGGAGTTATAAGTACAATACTTTGAAGGAAAGTGATCGTTTTCTTTCTGCGCGTGCAATCTAGGTCGAATTGTTTCATGTAGCCTTCGCATTCGGTGTTCAACCTTGGAGGCATCACGATTCACAGTGCTTGCTGCCGTTGGATTACTGGAAAGTAATGCAAAATGCTTCGCTAAATGTTTAAGATGTGCCATCAAAAAATTAATAAAAAAGATGGGGAATTGATGAAGAAAATCTGAAGATGAAGTAAGGATTCTCTTAATACGCAGTTTTGACGATTTGAGTGGCATTGTTTTTTATTACTGGACGCCTTCCCCACGTCGGTTCGAGTTTTCAGAAACACGAACGCGGCGATATTTGAATAATCCACGTTTACAATCTGGTGAATCGAAACACCATGTGTCATGTGTTGAAACGGTAAACGTATTTGCACATTATGTAGCGGTATAGACTGGTGAAATCACCCGTGATTATAAAATGCGGCGTGCCATGCACTTATATAGAATATAAATCATCGGGGCCTGTGGCACATGTCACGTGAGGAGCAATTTTATTGCTATAACAATTATATGGACAATCTCGATGAGGTTTCGTCATTGGCGTTCGTATAGAGTCCAAGTTGACAACATACCCTCGCGCATCTTATGTTCTACCCACGAATAAACGCGTGTGAGCAGGTACGATGAACACGGCGGAAGCAGAGATCAAACTAGCCAGCCCATTTACGTCGCTCCTCGTGTTACGCATCTTGTGTTGGACTTACTATTGAAAGCTCAACCCAAGAAAAGTGCCCCTCACGTCTATCACGAGCGTGAAGGGACGTAGAAAGAAGGCGCAGAGTCTCTCTCGAGCAGCAACTGTGAACTTCGATTCAAAAGGACGTGGTTGCACTCACCGCAACGCACGCTAGCTCTACCAGCGTCAGCGGTCGGCTAACGTATCATTCTAGGTGCTGCGCTCTCACCACCAAAAGACTGTGCCAAAAGAGTATCTTTCCGTGAAGTGGCCACGTTATCTTACACCAGCGTTTTCTAGTGGTACACGATATCGGATCCAGAAGAGTTAGCTGCCAGCCTTACTTTTTATAGCATTGCAAAATGTAGGTATCGCATTCATCGCTTTGCCCTGGCGGTCAAAGTAGTTTTTATTTTTTTAATCAAAAATCAGCATCATGCTCCCCGCATTTTGGATTGAGTTGACAGCGACTAGGTGGGTGAAGGCATTAGGATGAACAAATTTAGAAAACCAACACGCTCAACACTACCGTAATTTATAAGTAATATTAATGTATAACAATATATGCGCAATATCCCCTTTAGTCGGGTTTCGCAAGAAAATTTTGCAACAATTTTGCATTATATAACTAGAACGTCAATATGGATTTATGCAAAGTAGAGGCTTTATTGACCATGGCTTCAGTGGCAACATCATATTAAGGGCATCCTAAACTTTTTGGCACTTAACATAAATGCATTAGCGCAAACTGAAAGAAGAACACAGTAAGTCAGACGCCAAAAGCGCATCTGTTGTCTTGCTTATGCCACTTCTTTTCACGTCCGCGTATCGCACCTGTATCAACGGTATAAAAGCATTCAAAGCAGGCTTAAAACTCAAGTTTAAATGTGTAAAATCTATACTTTGAAAGCGTATACTCTTGGGCCTCCTTTGGCATTACTTCTTGTGCCTTAACACAAGGTGATCAGTTTGCGCGCTTAAAAACGAGACATTGAGACAGAAAACAGAGAGTGTCTCTTTCCAGCTCCTTGGTCAGCAATGTCTTGCAGGTTACATTGTGACTATTGTGCTGTGGCCATTTTTCATTTCGTGAGGTAAAAATGTAAATTTTATAGAAGTAGAGCTCCTGTAGTTTCACCCCTCTTTCTAAAAGATTATCCTTTTAATCTGTGAAGGGCAACTATAAATCTTTGGAAAGTTATGTATAACACGAACGGTTCCAGTAGAAATACTTTTACAGAACTGCACACAGTTGAAGACACAGCTGACAAAAAAAAAATCACAGCATATCCACGGAGTGAATGATGATGAGTGGGGCAAAGC
This sequence comes from Rhipicephalus microplus, assembly GCF_043290135.1. Classification (NCBI taxonomy): domain Eukaryota; kingdom Metazoa; phylum Arthropoda; class Arachnida; order Ixodida; family Ixodidae; genus Rhipicephalus; species Rhipicephalus microplus. The sequence continues at coordinate 54,450,443 of NC_134703.1, forward strand.
GTCCGTCAGCCCGTCCGTGCTTCCGTCCGTCCGTTCGTTCTTGCTTCCGTTCGTCCGCGCGACCATCCATGCGTTCATTCATGCTTCGCTACGTCTGTACATGCGTCCGTCCATGAGTCTGTCTATGCGTCTGTCCGTCCGTTCGTGCGTCCATCCGTCCGCACGTCCACGCATCCGTCTATCTGTCCGTCCGTCGTCTAGTCTGTCTGTCCGACCGCCCGTGCGTTCATCTAGGTAACACTCCAAGTACCGCTATCTCGCATCCCTTGTTGGTGGCACATACCTGCTCTAGAGCGGGTAAGTGCCACCAGTGGCTACGTACGACAACATCGGAGGATGTACAGACCCACGCCTTAAGGAGCTTTGCTCCTAAAAGATTGCTCGTATCCAACGGAATCGTTTTTCGCTATATTGTATTGCTGCCATGAATAGAACCATTCACATGGGAAATGGGGTGCGATTAGTTAATACATTAATTATGAAATGAGCAAGACAAATAGGGTCCACAAATGTTCTATTATTTTCCGTCTACCTTGAAATACATATACCAACGACTCAATTCTAGATCTGGTTGCTCTTGAAAGCTACTGTTTGAAACTAGATATCTCTTTTTGGAGCTGAAATAGCAGCAAGGACATTTAGATCCAACAAAAAATAAAACAAGCTCCTGCTTTCCATCTGCCATAACCGCATTTTCTCCGCGAAAATCGAATCCTATTTCGCTAACGAGCGCCAACTATTGTAATTGTAGCAAGCACCGCTTATAAGAATAAAACTAGGAAACAGCACAAATGTCCCGAATCTACTTTCACGTCGTCCGTACCATCATTTCACCGCTCAAGCACATTAAAAGAAACAATGTTGGAGATTACTTGTGGATCGCTCTGGATGTAACGATGTAGACGCACATTCGAAAATCAATTTCGCATACCGTATGAAAGTATGAGGTTGATCATTACGCATTTTTACTCTTGTTATCGTACTGCGTTGTAGCGCTTTGTTCTCTTATCCGAGTGGTTATGGCTACTGATGCAAGAAAAAATTAAGTTGCGTACGTAGCTTAGAGTAGCATTCTTCGACTAACGATAGGTTCTACTAACGACGATAGCACCTTTCCTTCTATTAGGGGCGAAGCTCCTTAAAGCGACACCCGTTCGTCCCTCGCCGTAGTCGTAGTGCGTAACCAGTCTTACGTTTTGACCAGCAAGGTAGTGCCGGTGGCAGATTTCTCCTGTGCGTTGTTGAACAATAAAAAAATCCAAGCGTGCACGTTTGCTAAGAGCCGGATTCTCCTGTCTCTCAATCCCATTATCAGCCATTGGCATGTACATTGAGCACCATCTGACAAGAAAGGGTTGCTACGTCATACTCGCTGGGCGTAACCTTCTTGGTTCTAGAAATGCTTAGCAGGCGTTGGGCCGCAGTGCCATGAATACAGTGAACTAGTATATATCATGAACTCGAGGTGGTTAAAGGTGAGAAGTGGACACGAAGCGCAAGCCGTAAGAAAGTGTGCGTGTGCCACCTCTTGTTTAGTCCCCGGAATGTCCGCTGAACGGCGGTGCTTCTATATGCGGAAAATATGATAAAAAGATGCGAGATGGTGGTACTTCGAGTGTTGACTAGATGGACGAACGGGCACACAGACAGATGCACGGATGGACGCATGGGCGGACGCAGGGGTGGATGCATGGACGAACGCAGAGACGGACGCACCGATGTGCGCACGCACGGCCGGGTGGATGGACGCACGGACGGTCACACAGACGGACGCATGGACGGGCGGAAGCAAGAACAAATGGACGGACGGAGGCTTCGTTCCACTCTCGATCACTCTCCCCGTGGATATGCTGTCATTTTTTTTCGTTTTCTTGGTCATCTCTTGTTACATATTTTACAACGTAATATCCATGACTAAAATACGTCAATGGAGTCTTGATGGACCTCGGCCTAAACCTTTAATGTTGAATAAGATACAAGAAGGTCAATAGACATTAGTAGGGACAAACCAGGCGCTGACACAATATATTGCCTTAATATTTTTTGTCTTCTGTGTGACGTTTTTGTTTTCAATCAGTACCTATCAGAACTCCACCCCACGCACTGCCTGCAGTGCCGATCGCCGACGGCTGTAGTCATTCGGCCCCAGTGCTGCGGCAGGTTATCTTTATCGTTAATTATTTCAAGTATTGACATGCTAAAGCATTTATGGCATTGGTCAGACCCGGGACGAAGAGCTGCCCCCTATATACAGTGGGCGCGAATGAAAAAATCAGTTCCTTCTAGCAGGTACTGTCGCAACTGGGTCAATATTTTAAAAGCGATAAGCGAACGACGCTTGTGTAGTTTGCTGCTCGTAATTCATGCTTGAAATAGAACAGTGTTCAGATGAGAAAAAGTGATAACATTAATCGCTCAAGCTTTCAAGTCACTCTGTTATATGTTGGTTCGTGCAGATACCTTGCGTCAATGAAAACGGTTGGTGGAGATAATATGGGTCGATGAAAATAAAAAAGCGGATGCGTCCCCAACAAAACAGAATCAGGAGTGTGTTTTGGATAGGTCTGACTCACCCGAGTTTATGACATCAAATCATTCAAAATTTTATTACCGTGGAAACCACTGAATGTACAGTACTTTCATTACGCGTCTGTTCATTCTTCAGCAATAGTCGTTAGAAGTGACCGAGAAACATAATCGTCATTTGTTTTTTTCAAGCATATTATTTGAATTTCGCAGCCACGCGTATCTCTGTGAGGAACATTCGTATTTCACTCGTAGCTTTTACGTTTCTTTAGGTGCATCTAACATTCTTAAGATGCTGACCTTCTGTCAACGACTGTGTTGCAAATCCAACTGTAAGAAATGATTGGCATTAGTAGGCGATGAGAAGGCTGACGGTAAATTTCGAAGTTGTATGCCGTTCTGGGCTTACGAGAATATTGTAACGTTAGTTATATTTCTATATCTCTCGATAATGAAAAACAAGCAACGGCCACAGGGAGCCGCGTTCTATTATCTCTACAATAATTACCTCTGTGAGATTTTGCTGTGCAGGGGAGCGAAATAATTTCTTACCTGTCTGTTGGGCCTGGTGCCTCTCAGTTGCGATATGTAGCTGAAGTACTGTCACTGCTACGTTCTAAACTTTCCCCATACCGACATGTGAGCCCAATATTTGCATTGCTCAATTTGTGCGACGCGAAGAAAGATACTGCGAGTTAACGTGAGATTGACGTTTAAAACTGCCTAACGCAAACTTCAAAAACTACAAAATGTTTACCAATTTAGCAGTTCTTAACAATAACTAAATTAACGATAGGAGTTTCCAGAAGAATTTCTCTTCTGTACTGTTTGTTATATCGCAAGATTCCAAGGCGTGCGCAAAAGCAAGGGCAGCCTTGATTATTGATTATTTTATTTATTTGTGCTTAATATTGATCCCACATGGATTAGGAGTGATTGACAAAACAGACCAATTTAGTGCAAATAAATAAAAGCACACGTTCTTCTGATCACCAACGACAGCTCTGCGGATTCCTGGGATCAAATATTAGAGTTCACCGCTAGAAGGGGGGGATGAAAATTCATCAATATGAATTCTGTCTAGGTCTCAGGAGAATATAAGGGGACGTAATATATATATATATATATATATATATATATATATATATATATATATATATATATATATATATATGTGTGTGTGTGTGTGTGTGTGTGTGCGAAAGTCGTCACTGAACTTTTTTTTTCAAGTTTTTTTGGCCATTTTCTTACAAGAACATGCCATAATCTATCTATTTAGGAGCGCAGTTTTCGCAGTCACACCTGTATATTAAAGAAAATGAAGGAGACGCAGCACGACGACTGCTATCGAGTGAGCGCAGGACGGTGACAGTGTATAGTTTTCGGAAACGTAAGCCATTCCCTCAGAAAGATATTTTTTTAAATCATCGACGTGATCAAATTTACTACCTGAATAGTGTTAATTTCCGGTTTGGCACCATTTCCGTGACCTAAATCTTTGCCTGTAAAGTGCTGCTGACGATAATTTCAATCTTGTTGATTGTAAAGCTGTTTTAAACGATTCAACCTTTTTTCAAAGCTTATCAGGAAACAGCAATAAAATTGACAAAAAATAATGACAAAATAGTCACTAAACCGAAAAAGACTCGAACAAATCAAATTCACCACTATGCAGAGCAACAGACGTATCACCAGTACACGCCTCCTTTTTTCATAATGTAGTTTGTTTCCATGATTTCACGCGGTGAGGTATCGTTACTTTTTCCGAATGACGATTCACTAGAAAATCCAGGCTCACGCTCACAGGAATCATTATGCACAGGCAAATGTACCGAAAGTTCATCTTTCAGAGCGAGAGAGAGAGAGAAAAAAAATAAAGAGAAATGCGGGAAGGTTAACTAGGGCTAAGCCCCGGTAGGATTAAAGCCCCCATTTCGATAGGAGCTTTAGTAGGCTACCTTGCGCTCGGGTTGGAGGGAGGGGGAAGGAATGTTAGAGAGGAGGAGAAAAAAGTCACTGACTGGACCGATGCGCAACAGTTTCACATCGCAAACGATGAAACAGGTCGGTGTCTTCGAAAAAACGCAACAGCGTTCGTTGCCTTTCAGAATTGGGATGGGCAGTGCCGTGGTTCCAATACTTTCTAGACAGTGAAATTACTTCTGTCCAGTGTATTTAGAACACTGCGCAAGTAAAGCCTCTCGTTCGTGTATGCCGGGCAATATAAGATGTGTTCAATAGCCTCATAAAGTTCATCGTTGCTATAGGATTACATGTTTCGCTCATGTCCTCAATAAAGTTAGTTGTGCATGACGCCCTTTCTGTTCTGTCCTAATTTTTCTTCTCTGATGATATGCGTATTTTTGTATTTCAGAAAAAAAAACAGTTTCGTTTATGCTGATTCGTGCATTCACTAAATAAATATTCGAGTTCTTGATAGTGGTTAGTCATTGTTTTTCTTGAATGTAACCCATATTGTTGTATAGGGAGAATGCTTTGTCAAAGAAAAGGAACAGTGTAGAATATTTTATTGCGACAGCAATTATATGGACACTCTCGGCTGGATTTTGCCGTCAGCGTGGGCGTCGGCGTCGGCATTCATGTCATTCACCATATACGTATGCGTATCTATATATAAGAAAGCGCAAAAAAATGAAAAAAAACTAGCCCCGTATCTGCGTGTTTTACTGCAAATATAATCGAAAGCCAATAGTCTTGCGCCTGGAAAAAGGGAAGAAAAGATCTACTTGATGTCCTGCGTGAGAAAATTGGTGAATTGTATTCTGGAGGCGCTGCGTTAAAGTACCTCGATCCGTGCATCGAAGGTGAACGAGCGCATCGAGGCACGTGAAACACGAGCGCTATCTGGCAGTTATCTTCGAAAAAAAAAAAGGAATGCGTGTGCACCTGTCTCGGAGGCAATGAGGTGTAGAATGCAAAGTGACGGGCAGGCGCCCCCATCGTGTCGTCTTAGCAATGGATTGGAAACACTTGCCTTTTCGTGCGTAGCTTTGCATTATCAGTGCAGCACGACTAACGCAACAGTCCCTTTAATTACTTATGTATACCTTTTCTATATTTACTTATGTATACCTTTTCTAGTATGCGTGTGCTGCCGAATGTGCTGTGTTTATATATCCTCCCTCTCTGCTCTCTATCTTTTATCTCCACCATCCCCCTCCCATGCGCAGGGTAGCAAACTGGCTGCCTATAGGCTGGTTAACCTCCCTGCTGTTCTTTTCCTCCTATTTTCCTTCCTTCCTTTTGAGTATAAGTAGACACATACATAATATTGACGTATTGTTACTGTGCCTCAGGTATGCGCAATATTTGCTTTTTAATTGACAATCGCACAAGTACGAACTATGAAACCTGAGCAATATTCGTGGGCGCTGCGCATGGGGTTGAATTTTGGCCGTTTGGGGTACAATTTTGGTGGAAAAACAGAGAAATGTACAGACAGACAGATTCAAATTTTTGCGTCGACGTACTCCAAGAAAGAATATAGCCTTTAAAAAGACTCTGTCGCGCGCTATCGATCGTGGGACCTTCTTGTCGTGTATGCGAGGCGTTAACCACTGAGCCACCATGGGGTATCTTCTTGGACGTATAAACGTCCAAGCTATTTATATCTACCACTTACCGCTGTTGGCAGGCATCTTGGGGAGGGGGGGGGGGGCTATCTTGTTTTCAGCATTATCAGCAAGATAGTGTAGTGAGCGCGCGGCGGCTCTCATCTCTCAGCATACTTTGGCCTGCGTAGAGAATTAGCGGGTGTACGCTCGATCGCGCGCCCTGATCTTACAATGGGCAGGATCGTACGTCTTGGCTAGACTTCGGATTTCACTGGAATGATTCTGTTGTAGTTACCGGGCGCACAAAGGTCACTGCAATTGTTGCAGAACCTCCGTTTGCGAAAAGGGCGCGCTTTTCAGACACAACTAAGTAACAACTGAGACGATTATTCGCGTTCATCTATACCTGTGAGTACGTTTCGTGTGTCATTTGTGCGTGAGAAACACCGGGCGCGTTTCGATCTGCTTGCCATTCCGCGCATGACCTTCCAATTTGTTGCTATCACGTTCATTGCTTCGCCTTCGCGGCAAAGCTGTGACTTTTTTTTTTAGGAAGCTTTTTTAAGGTGACCTCATTCTTTGCATGTGTTCAAAGTACAAAGGCCAAGAAAGCTTCCCCGAATAACAATGATGATTTGCATGAGGACGACAATTCACAACTTTAACAATTTTCAGCAATAAATAATTTTCAACATTAAAAAGCAACAAGATTGTTGTGACAGCCCTAAGTGAGCCACATTGAATCCAATATGTACAGCTTTGGGTTTTTTATTATCCAGACACCCAATAATAATGAAACCGGAAACAGTACGAGCGATCTCGCACAAAGTAGCAGATTATAGTGGCTTAGATATCGCAATCGACAATGGCTTCTGTAATGACATGTTGCCTAATTGAATATCCAGCAAAAATTTTAAAATGATGAGTGGCGATAACTTATTTGTATATATTTGGAGGGAACCATAATTTTGTGTTATGAAGTTAAACTTTCACTCTGCCCTTTTCTCTCTGTTGCCATAAAAACAGTAGCTTTGGGCATTACAGTATAGAAACTACCGAAGATTTCACATTAAAAATAAAAAAAAAACAGACCAAAAGGAATTTTATGCTCCAGGCCACCATGGAGCAGTAAACAAAAGTTACGAAAAAACGGGAGAGGAAGCGAAGTGCTGCCATAAGGCGCTCCAGACATTTGAGGCACACGCTTCTGGCGAAACAGTAAGCCAGACTCGTTCTTTGCTCCACGCTCGATCAGAGGAAGCCCTTGTGTCGCGGCTTATGGTGGACATCTTGGCTGCGTCACAAATCAGCCATTAGCTGGAAATTTCCGCGCCTAGATGACGGCGGATGCATGCAATGCTTATAAAACTCCAACAATGACAACAACAGACTGAAAATAGTCACCGAAAAATGGTGCAGATGGAGAACGCTGCCACCACCACGCAGCCCTTCGCGAATAACGAGAAGCGGAGCGTCAATCCTGATGGACTTTCTAACGCGTTTCCTTTTTTTTTTGGTAACGGTGGCTACGAAGTCGACTTATGGAGGGACATCTGCTACAGCTGTTCTCACTCACCAATACCACGCGGTGCTACTGTGTGCGCGGCGCCGAAGTGGCAAAATTATACTGCCTCGAAAACATGGAAATGAGCTGCATTCGCGGCTTTGGGGGTGCCGCTTTTTTTGGTCTCGCACCTCCTTCTCGCGATGCCCTGTTTCCCTATGCAGTGCTCTTAACGGCGTGATGGAAAAACAGCGGGATGCTTACGATAGAGACCTCATCTCAAAAGCCGTTTTCTCTTCCACGCTCGTTCCACACTTCGACATAAAGCAACACGCAGTTGGTAGGGGAAAAGTAGAGGAAGTATAGGGAGTAATAGAAACGATGATCCCGTCTTTCACTGTTTAAATTCATTTAATGACACTAATAGCATATATGTGGCTATAAGTGACAGGAAAAGAGAAGTAAGAGTAGGAAGAGTGTGCTGACAGGAAGTTGCATTGGGACGTTTGGAAGCGCCCCTCATACAATTGCATGAGGGGCGTTTTGTTGCTGTCGTTTTCAGCCTTCCTGGTTCGTTCATTCACATTCGTAGAAGTGAAAAGAGAGAGAAAATGAAACAAAGTAAAGTAACAAACAAGCAGCAAAAAAAAAAACGTCAAGCATGGAAGCCAGGGAAGCGGTGGACGAGAAGCGCAACATTTTTACGATGATGCTGAAAATCGCTATGGTGAAGTTGGAGGTGATGCTCCACAAGGCGCCAACGATTGCCGTGCCGACACGTCGAAGCGGTGGTTTCTGTGGCTTGTGCGTAACGCTGCATCTTCCAAGCTGACATTTCACGGCTCTTCCAAGCCTTTTATGTTCCCAAAACTTTTTCACTGTGGTCGTTTCCCTTTAGCAGCTCCCATACAATGGGAAATTAGGATGAGAAAATGAGGGAAACTGGCTGCGGGTATAAAATTTGGCCTGCCGTGCCAGTATTATAGATTTTTTTTTATCTCTAAAACATCATAAAGGATGAATAGAACGACCACTTAAAACATATATAACCACTGCAATTCCTTTGTTAGGGGCTATACTACATGGGAGACGGAAGCTAATGGGGAAGGAGGTTACACTCCTGTATTTGACCACAGGCACATATTCGCCCCAAAATAAGAGCAAAAGCCTGAAAAAATTATAGCCAGAGGATGAATAAATTGCGCAATGGGAACACTTTCAATGCTATTTTGCGTCTTTTTTCTTCAATTTTCTTTTTTTGCCTTTTTTTGGATGAATTGCACTAACTACACTGCTTCCTCAGAGCCGTTATACCTTGCGGCACTCTTGAAACAGTTCTGGGTTTCTGTTGTGGTTGGTGCGGTTATGTGAAGAGTGTTAACAATATTTATAAAATTATTTAAATGAGCAAAACAAATACGTCAACAATGTGGTCTCTCCAACTACGCGAAGCTTGATCATCGGCAACGTGTAGGAAAGACAACCATAGCGAAAATTAGTATGGGAAGGTAACATGGTTTGGCGAAGATGACCCGCTAATTATGACATGAATAATGTGAACATTCCATCGCATACGTCGTCAAATCCTTGCCGCCAAACCCGCGTTGCATATACCCGTGTAATACGGGCGGGTAAGTGCCACAGCTAAGTGGGCATGTGCCACTGGGTGTTTATATCAATCAAGATGCGGCGAAAACGCACAATAATTTGAATGTAAGAGCGTTAAGGAAAACCGACATTGGCCACGTTGACCAGACCAGTGCAAGAGTAAATGTAATGGTCCCTGTAGGAATCGATCCCATGCCTTCTGCGTGGTCGTCAAGTATTCTACTATACAGAGCCACGCCAGGTCTCGCAACTGCTTTTCAAATAGACCCTATTGTACGTTAAACGTCAATTGTGGGTACAGGGCTGGCTTTCCAATTTTATAAGCGTTACATATTTACTCTTATGACATAAAGTAACGTCGGATTAGGGTCAGTTTTTGTTAAGCGCTATTCTCTGAAGTTTGTTTACGTGGCAGTGTGCAGCACCACCATTCTCGCCAAGACAAGCGCTACATATAAGCCTACTGCTTCTGGTGCTGCTAATAACCATGCTCCCTTTGGCATCCTCACGAAGCTGTAAAACTGCTTTTGTAAAACTTATGCGATTGTTCAACATATGTATGTGCGTAGAACATTTGTAAGTATATTTAGCGTCATTTCATTACGTCTCACTCAGTAAAAAATACATTCGATGTTATGCGAAACAAGTGGAGGCATGCTTCACATAAAATCGATTCTCAAACTACGTCGGATCTGTCAATTTTTTCAAACTGTTATTTTGATGACTGTGGGTAAGTTACGATTGATGCCATAAACATAAAAATAGAAAGAAAGAACGTAAGTTAATTCTTTGACTAAACTTTTTTGCGTCTCAAGGAATGCCCTCTGTTAAGAGACGTTTGTGAAATCGCTGAAGTTCAAAAACAAGTGGCTGTCAAGTTCAAGAACGTGGGAGTTGGCAATAAAAACTTAATCTATAATTAATTCAAATGAGCGTAGTCACACGTATCAAGGCAAAAAACTAAGAACGTATAAACAGTACTTTGAAATATTTCACTATTTGATTATCAATACTTTCGTGAAATCTGCATAAACAATGTAAGGAACTCGTGAAAGCTACAAATTTGTACTTTAATTTAGTTCGATTTCATTTTGTCCATGTGACAGTTGTAGTTTACCGGAATGCCGTACCTCCTTTGTAGCGGAGGTGAGAATTTGTCAACGTCGAGCGGCAGGTTTATTTAAGGTTACTATAATCCTCAACTGCTTTCAGGAAGAGCCGGAAAGCAGTTGTCTGTCTCTCTATTCATGGAAATTTATGTGTCCCTGCCCCATGCAAAAACGACGCTTATTCAGAGTGGTTCTGTGGTTATTAGACTAAAACAACTCTTCGTTTTAAGTGTATACCGATAGGAGGTACCGCAGTGTAGCTCGCATCAACGCTTCCTCACCTGTACATTTTGCATAGCTGTTTCTTCTTTCTTTACTATGTGTTGTTATAGCATGCCCGAGAAAAGAAGTTCATTAGCGTCTGCAAGGCATGACTATTATGCAATGTACATTTGATTGGAAGAATAGCGACAACAAGGAGATTGAGGAAGAGTATAAAAGGAAGGACAGAAAAGTTAGGCAGGACAATAAGAAGTCTTATTGCCTCTGCGTATTACACACCATTTAGTGTAATCATACCGTGTACCTATTTATTTACAGAAATACTTATTTCTCAATGAACTTGGCACTAGAGAGTTTTAGTACTGCGGAATGGTGCTACGTACGCATCACGCAAGCGCCTTGCGTTACGCGGCGTCGTTTGCCACTAATCGGCTTTTAGTACGCCGTAGTACCCGCGTACGTAACGAGCGTGAAGCGTGTTGCGTCATCTGGTAGATTGATTGATTGATTAATCTGCGGGGTTTAACGTTCCAAAACCACCATATGATTATGAGAGACGCCGTAGTGGAGGGCTCCGGAAATTTCGACCACCTGGGGTTCTTTAACGTGCACCCGAATCTGAGCACACGGGCCTACAACATTTTCGCCTCCATCGGAAATGCAACCGCCGCAGCCGGGATTTGAACCCGCGACCTGCGGGTCAGCAGCCGAGTACCTTAGCCACCAGACCACCACGGCGGGGCGCGTCATCTGGTAGATCAAAATAGAAGCACGTGTTGTTGACAGCCAATGTGAGCCAATCCAAGGGTTAGAGCCAGATTATGGCCATATTTTAAGCCACAGAGCCAGTCGGTGCTTGCCTTCGGTGCCGCCATTTTGCAAAACGAAGTCTCGCACTGTCGCGAAGTTGTTCGAGAGCGGCGTGATCAGCTCATACGTACGCACGCGCGCATCTCATGCGTGCGTACGTAGCGAGTGCGTACGTAATGCGATACGTGCGCGTTGCGGTCTGCGCATGCGCACTACGCAGAACGTGGCGTCCTTACGTACGCAACGCCGCCACGTACGCAGCGTACGCAGTACTAAAACTCTCTACTATCTCTCACGTTACTCATCGATCAAAAGTTTGCACAAAATTTACCACGAAGCCTCGCCGCGGTGGCCTAGTAGTAATATAAAGCACTCGGCTGCTGACGCGCAGGTCGCGGTAATAAATCCCAGCTGCGGTGGCTGCATTTTCAATGGAGGCGAAAGTGCTGTAGGCCTGTGTGCTCAGATTTGGATACACGTTAAAAAAAAAACACAGGTGGTTGAAGCTTCCGGAGCCTCCCACTACGGCGTGTCTCATATTCATAATGCGGCTTTGGGACGTTAAGCTTCACATATCAACATCAAAGCTTCACAGGAAGTGTTGCAGTACAAAATTTCTAATATATTTCGAAGCGTGTTTGTATACTTTATTTTGGTGCATGAGGATTTCAGGCACCAGAACTCTCCGCATCACTCGGGACACATTATGCCGTAATGATTGAGAAGCTTCACAATTATTTGGCGTCACTTTCTTAGAAATAAACGCGGAACGCTATAAATCAAGATGACTCAGAGCATACGCGAGCTCCAGCAATACTGCTCGAAGTTTTGATGTTTGCTTCATAAAAGACGGCGTGCTCCACCAATAGTCAGATTGCTTGATTGATGACAGCGGCTCTAATTTCAGTAAAAGCTGAAATCATGTGAAAGTCTCATTGCTGGAATGTCTGAAGTGTTCTAGCATAGTAAATTACCATAATGAAAATTGTAACCTAATTAGACGACGTACAGTATTCACGGATATATGCGCGAAATTTCGGGACTAAACACGTATTTCCGTTTCCAGCGTGTAGAAATTGTGCCAAATGGGCGTCAGTTTGATTCCACATAAAATAGAGCAACCACTACCATTGAAGGGATAGTTTACAGTGGCATGACGCGGTTATACCGAGCAGTTGCCCAGGCAGTCATCATACCACACGCAAAAAAAAAAGGCCCCGTATCTGCAGGTTACACCGCAAATGTCGTCGAAAGACAAATTGCGTCTGGAGAGAGTGAACAAAACGTTTATTTGATGTTCTGTGCAAGCAAATCGGTGAATGGTATTCTGGAGGCGCTGCGATAGAGTTGCCTCGAGCGTGCAGCGGAGGCGAAGGAGCGCATCAAGTCACGTCACACGTGAGACTTGAGCGCTATCTGGCAGTATCCTGGAAAGCGGGGCGCGAGCCGTGCGTGCCGTGCGCGCCCGTCTCTGAGGTGATAAGGTGTAGGACGCAAGGCGATGGGCAGGTGCCACCACCATGTCATCAAGTGCTTCTAACACCTAGCATTGGAAGCACTTGCTGTTTTGTGCAAGCATTGCATGGCCAGAGCAGCGTTATAAAGGCTACGATCCTTAAATGTCTTTATCTATGCCTTGCCTAGTAAAAAATACATATACATAATATTGACGTGTTGTTATGGGTCCTCAGATATGCGCAATAAGTGCCTTTCAATTGATAATCGCACAAGTATGAACACTGAACCTTGAGCAATATTGGTGCGTGCTGCGGATAGGGCTGGCCGTTTGGAGTATCGTTTGGTCACTTTGATGCCGCTTAGGGTACCGTTAAAGATGGACAAACAGACAAATGAACGGATAGACAGACCAAACTTTTTTTGCATCGAAGGTCCCCAAGAAAGACTATCGTCTTTAAAACAGGAACTCGCGGTTGAATTCGCGGGTACTGTAAGTCATATACAGATGAAAAGGTAGACCTTAGGTCCATGGCTAAGTACAGTTCCTGCCTATTAGAAAATAGTGTATTCTGATGGACTGTTCTTACGAAGACTCAAGGGAATATTCTTTTTGAAGAGGAATATGCGAGTTTAAAGTATAAAAAGGTTTCATGAGCCTTCAGTTTCGTCTTCAAGAGTATAAAGTGGTAGATTGCGTCATCAGGTACCATTTGCACTTATTTCAACTAAGCCACAAGGAAAGGAGCGTTTGTGCACATAACATTGGATGTTTGAAAGTACTGTGGAATGATGGTCGGTATACCAGCCTTGATTCTAGTTGGCAGGACCAGTTGGTACTGGTTCACGAAGCAACAGCGTAAAAACTAAGGATGGTAAAAAAAATGAAAGCGGAACATAACGCTGCTTTTCCCCCCAGAGCCAAGGATGCTGAAGATGACATTGTAATTTCGATGAAAAAAAAAGATTTTTACCACTTTTACGTTAATTAGAATAGTGAATGTCCAGTAATATCTCTATAGCATGTCGAGTGCTTGTGCCTACGTGTTATCACGCGCGAGCACAAGCGCACGAGAATGAAATGAATGGTGCAGAATTTTAATTTGGCAAGAACAACTCACCGAAGAAGCAGTCAGGCCGAGGAAATCACTGATAAGTTAATCACGTGCGTGGTCTGTTTGATTGAAATGCAGTCAGGTGGAACTTTTCGGTGGCGAGAGAGATACCTCCATCAGCCAAGATATGTTAATTAGTAAGCTGAGATAGGAAGGTTGATAAGAAGAGAAGCCCTCACTACAAGGCTTAGCTGAATGGACTGACACACCGAAATCTACGAAAGGTGGCCTTATTAGGGCCTGTGCTGTCGCCTTGCGTGTAAATACGTAAATACCCGCAATCGCAACTCTGTTTTCTTAGATCATGAGAAACGCTGATAGGAGCATCAGAATAATGAACACAGCTGAAGGAATCTTAGTGTACTCCCGAATGAAAATGCTTTGTGGACATTGAACTTCACCTTGTTGAGCTGAAAGTACAGGCTACATTGAACTGATGCACAGCACTGACGGACGGAAGCTTTTTCTTTTTGACGTAATACTGTTCGTCTACCATGTAACACCAAGTATATTTACTCAGTGTACTTCCTATCATAAGTGTGCGTAGAGTTACCGTTCGGGGGGGGGGGGGGTGAAGTTTGACGAAGATTCATCACAATGACGCTTCCCTAGTAAGTCAAAGTATGGGGCAGACTATGTGCCAGCCGTCTTAGGGCGCTAAAGGGGCGTGCAAAAAAAGAGCTGGGTCGCTGATGAAAGAGAGAGAGCTAGAGATACTGGGGTTGAGTTCGCTCATGCACTTCTAACCAACATGCACACCCTCGTGTTCGAGCTAAAAACGAGAAAGGTCAAAAGAACACAGGGGCACAAAATACCTGACTCTCTAAAGGCAGCAATTAAATTAATTAGCAATGGCAAATGAACGTAGTCATGACGTTAAACATGCGAGGAGCGCTGGAGCTGCAAGATTATTACCGCTCCCCAAGGCATTTCTTGAAAATGTGCCAGCGCATCATTTATACGCCGCATTCTGCACTCATCTGACGTACTTATTTTGTACACCGCTACTCCCGCTTCGTTAATACGATTGATAAATAAAAGAAAAAATTGATTCCTTAAATATAAAGAGGGAAAGAAAAAAAATTCAGGACTAAGCCATAGGGTATTTACCCTTTTTATGTTTGTCTCTGAATTGCGCCTCAATTGCTGAGGCATCCTAAGCCGGAGAAAAACCGAGTGTGCATCCATGGTCACTGCGTGGTTTTTCTCCAGGGAAAAACTGTGCAGCAGGGTTGAAATGACTACTGCGCGGTTCCGGAAGGGGAATCAGGAATGGTGAATCAATGGCGGGCTCCGTATACAACTTCAGCGAGCATTATCGCGAGAACAATGGTGGAGAAGGGCAATACGGCATCGCTTGCGCCAGGCGCTCAGTCATTAATTGAAATTTGGTAGTTTGGTGGGTACGATTCGTATTATGACCAAGTGGTTCGCCGTGTTTTCGCGCTGCTCTCTTCACACCGGTATCATCGCTCATCTGAAAAGCTCCGACGCAGATGAACGTGGGAAAGAGGCGAGCTGCGCACCCGGGAATTTCGCTGCTTACCAGCTATAGTTCCGTGGACGGGGTCGCAACGATTCGGCGTGAAAACACGCGCTTCGAACTCTCAGAGTGCGAAGCAAGTGAATGCTAAAAAGGCGATACAATCATGGAATGTGATGATCGCGTTGCATGCGTCCTAGCTTGCTATGCGTACGGCTTTGCGATTCACTTACTTAGCTACCTTGGTTGAAATGGGGTTCAGTGTTATTAGTACATTTTTATTGCCCATTATACCAAGCACAGCACTCTATTAAGAGTGTTAGAGATAATTAAGTGGTTCCCTGCTTAGGAAAATTCTGCTACGCACAGCTTTCCTGGACCGTCCCTGCTTTGACTTTTTGTTGGGCAACTATTTTAACAGTGCCAAATTATGCACCATTACAAAAGTACACGTAAGTGCACTGTAAATAATATAACTTAGACGAGAAGCAATGAGCATCATTATGTGCATCATACGAGTTCAGTTAAGAATACATACGTGCAGAACGTGTGAGGGAGAGGCAATCGGTGCTTATCAAAAGTTTTAAACAGTATACTATAAACACAGGGAGCATGGACAGGCAGAGCTAGTCGTAATCACGTCTTCTTTTAGTTCATTTCGCACTGTTTGTAAGTATGGATGCTTAGAGATTTCAATCTTGTGTCATCTATGTGTATTGTACATGTAACAACGACCACAAGAGCAGCAAGAGTGTACCGCTTTGTAGGTCTCATAAGCGTTAATTTTGCCATTACAGCTCAACCTTTATGAGCACGATTTGAAAACTTGGAAGGAACAATACCATACTTTTTCCGGTCCACGGGCAACGCGTACTAAGCGCAATGTCGGGGAAAATTTAAGGTATAACCTAAATAACTGATCCGAGTGACGGCACACCAAGACTGCCGTTAACCAGAAATGAAGGGAAAGACCTCGGTGAAATCGAGTTTACCAAAGGCTCCTCCTTGCCTGGACGAGCTTCCCGATCGCATTGTCTTCTCGTATGAGCGGGGATTCATTGGTTCTGAAGCGCACTGCCTCATGCGAGCAAGTGTGAAAAAAGACTGCTGCGAAGTAAACGGCTACTGTTGCCTGCAATAAAGGGCGGCAAGCTGCCTCTTTCTTATCTTTTTATGCCCCTTCTCTTATCCGCCGGTGTTGGGCAGTCAACCGCAAGTCTTTCTGTAGACCTATCGGCCTTCTCCCTCTCTTTTCGCATCCTCCTTTCCATTCAAAAAAAAAAAGAAATTAACGTGTGCTTTGGGCTTCTTTGCCTACTCATATCGAGTACCGAAAGAAAAAAAAAACATTACTGAAGCGTCACTGCGTATGCTCACAAAGACAATCCGCTCAAGGAACTGCGGGAAGCTTGCCTGATTGATATGTGGGGTTTAACGTCCCAAAACCACTATATGATTATGAGAGACGCCGTAGTGGAGGGCTCCGGAAATTTAGACCTCCTGGGGTTCTTTAACGTGCACCCAAATCTGAGTACACGGGCCTACAACATTTCCGCCTCCATCGGAAATGCAGCCGCCGCAGCCGGAATTCGAACCCGCGCCCTGCGGGTCAGCAGCCGAGTACCTTAGCCACTAGACCACCGCGGCGGGGCGCGGGAAGCTTGCCTGCGAATATTTGATTAAGCTGCCCTTTTCATCTGTGCGATGAATAATGACCTTTCTTGTACTTTAATGTGTACTTGCGTCTGTGTGCGCAGATACCGTCACTTTCAAAAGACAATTCTGATTCAAGCTTATACAGAATTTTTCCCGCACTCTGCCTCTCCCTCAACTCCAAAAGTTATGATTACAACGGGTGTTCACTCATTCACTTTCTGTTTGTATCTTTCACGAGGATGATTTGTTTTGTCTCTGGCTATACGAAACGTTATGCTGTGAAGCCATTTACTTCTGGGTGTTTTTGTTTTTCTCTTCATTTTAAATTCACGAATGATAACGTAATTATTGCTGAGCTGATGATTGAGCTATAGTAAATATATTTGCGTAATATTGTATCGCAGACCATGAGAGTACCTGCAGAAACTCGTATCAGCGCCATTCAAAGTTCTACACGTTGAAACTAAGTACTGTCAAAAAACAGTGAGTCGTATTCGACAAACCATCTTGCCCCCCACCCCCCCACCCCCCCCGTACCAATTTTGGTGTACTCCAAGTTAGGGAGGTGATCCTGAGAGCACCGAGACATAAGCGGACGGACGGATGGACAGACAGACAGACAGATAGATAGATAGATAGATAGATAGATAGATAGATAGATAGATAGATAGATAGATAGATAGATAGATAGATAGATAGATAGATAGATAGATAGATAGATAGATAGATAGATAGATAGATAGATAGATAGATAGATAGATAGATAGATAGATAGATAGATAGATAGATAGATAGATAGATAGATAGATAGATAGATAGATAGATAGATAGATAGATAGATAGATAGATAGATAGATAGATAGATAGATAGATAGATAGATAGATAGATAGATAGATAGATAGATAGATAGATAGATAGATAGATAGATAGATAGATAGATAGATAGATAGATAGATAGATAGATAGATAGATAGATAGATAGATAGATGCCACAAGTGCTTGCAGCACGCAAAGAAATGCTTCACATTTAAAATGCTTCTCAATTTATATCTGAAGTTTTATGTTCCGAAACCATGATATTATTTAGAGAGACGCCGTAGTGGAGGGCTCCGGAAATTTCGACAATCTGATGATATTTAACGTGCACATCGCACCGTACACGGGTCTCTACCATTTTACCTGCGTCAACACGCGACCGGCACTGCCGGAATCGAAATCGCGTCCGTTTGGTCAGCAGACGAGAAATGTAGCAACTGTTCCGCTGAGGCGGGTAAAAACGTATGTTAAGGTGTTTTTCGTGTAGGCCCAGAAACAAAAACATTGCCATCTGAAAGCCCCCGCAAAATATCGAACAATCTCAAAATTTATATTTACACACTCTATAGATTATCTAAACCCTTTTATGTAAAAAAATGAGCCCTTTGACGCACTTCCGTCATGGAAAAGGGACAACAGAAATGTTGAGGTTTTTTTATTGGGTATGAAAATTTATACACCTTAGTCTTTTCAACAGTACGGCATAAAATTTTTCTCTTAAGAAAGCATTACTTCGTTTCTTTAGAGAATTAGCACGAACGAGTACTGAGAGAAGTTATGCAGGTCATCTAACGTGAACTCGAGAATAATTATAAGATGAGGCAATGAATTCTTTCAGTGGGTGTACATGCTCTTGATATTTTAGTGTGCTCACTAGAGGTAGCCCTACTTTCATGAAACCTCGAGCACGGGTGTTTTCTTTCTTTCACAAACTTAATTTGACTACCTGCGGGTAGTAAGAAGGACATTGCAGTTGCTTTGCAGAAGATGGCCATATCGCTAAAAACAGAAAGGTATGTTTCAGCCTTTGGTTTAGTGTGTCTTTTGAAAGTGCTAGCAATGAAGTAAATGTAGAACTCGCTCCCTGGATTTCGTGCCGACCGGTTGTGTCCCCGCGATCTCCGACGACAGCACAGATCTGGCCGACTGGCTCGCCCTACGCCATCTCCTGCCGCCGACAAAAGCTCTCACTGAGTTGTGCACTGTCCTCGGACTCCTGCCACTGTGTCCATCTTTCCTATCTCCTCCTTACTTCTGTAGTTTTCTGTCGTTCGCTGTCCCTGCGCCTCGCTCTCTGCTTCATCTCTCTATCTATATACCTTCTAAAAATCCTATCCTTTTAATCCCTGCTCACCCCCATCCCTCGTGAGCTACTGTTGAGGTGTCGCACTTTGAATGCAGACAGTCACGGGGCTCACTTTTCTCTTTATTTCTCTTTAAGAACCACATAAGAAGTAAAGGTATATGCGTGAAAATAAAGTGACGAATGAAACAAAAGTTACCATTCTAGTTCGCTCTTTCCAATTGGACTTTCCTACGTTGCACACACTTAGTAAAAAGGGAAGTAACGTAAATATACGCTTCCTCGAAAAGTAGACAGTATATCTTTAAATACGTTATTTTCTATCGCTGCAATGGTGAAAGGTAAAAAGTGTTTTGAAGTGTTTTTGGTGGGCGTAGTACGTTTCTTCCTTGTCTTTGAATCAGTGGCAATTATGAATTGACAATCGTTATTATGTCTCCAACAGCAATAAAAAAAAAATTGGCAGCACATCCACGGAGTGAATGATGGAGAGTGGGGCGAAGCATTCGTCCGTCCCTTCGTTCTTGCTTCCGTCCGTCCATGCGTCCGTCTGTGTTAGCGTCCATGCGTCCATCCGCCCATCCGTGCGTGCGTCTGTTCTTGCGTCCGTCCCTGCGTTGGTCCATGCATCCACCCCTGCGTCCGTTCATGCGTTCATTCATGCATCTGTCTGTGTGTCCGTTCGTCCATATATTCAACGCTCCAAGAGCCACCATCTCGCATCTTTTCATTATATATTCTCCATTCATAAGCACCGCCATCTAGCGGACATTCCAAGGACTAAACGAGAGGTGGAACACGCACACTTTCTTACGGCTTGCGTTTCGGGTCTACTTCCCCCCTTTAACCACCTCGAGTTCATGGTATATAGTAGTTCACTGTATTCATGGCAATGCGGCCCAACGCTCGCTAAACCTTTCTAAAACTAAGGAGGTTACACCCATCAAGTACAACAAAGCAACCCTTTCTTGTCAGACATTGCTCTATGTACATGCCAATGGCTGCTAATGGGGATCACGGCGTGCGCGTTAACTAAAAGCCAAATGCTCCTGTCTCTCATTCCCCATTTGCAGCCATTGGCATGTACATTGAACACTATTTTTTACTGTTCAACAACGCACAGATGAATTCTCTCACCGGCACCACCTTGGAGGTCAACACCACACGACTCTCAGCGCAAACCGCGCCTGCAGTTTTCGAGAAGGTTCCTAACTGTAGTAGATCATTTCGATAAGATCACGCCCACTGTGCGAACGGTACAGATTGTTCTGGAACCTACGCCGCCGCCAGCGATAACGCTAGAACATTGGACGGCAAGAGTATAAATGCCGACGCGCTTCGCCGCTTGTCAGTTGTTGATCGAAGGCCGACGCTCGGTTCGCCGCTATCAGTCCGAGACTGCTATCTGTGCGAGACTGCTGCTGTAATTGGACTTTCCGTTTACCGGGCACAGGTTCGCCCAAATAAACAGTTAAATCCCAACACGAAGTCTCCTGTCTTCGGCCACGTCACGACCCCGTGACAATATAATGAAAACAAAACCACAGGTGCGACTTCTGATGACATAAGTACACTTCAGGCAACGACCAACAATGAACGGTTTATAAATACAGAAGATGCAAGTGCATCAAACCCGCCACATTATCTTGCGCCGGAAACAGTTGCACTGGTTCACGTCGTAGAAGCCTGCGGAGGACTCGCTAAGAATCCTGGCGCAACACGATCAATGTCACACCACAAGCAAGTTGACGAAACGAAGAAATTACAACGTCAACGCATACTTCAACATTGTCAACGGCGAAACAAAACTTCACCGAGTGCACTCTTAAGGCTTGAAGAACATTGCAAAAAGGCCCATCGTGGTGGATACATTCTCCACCAAAGATCAAAAATGTGCCTTCCATCAAGCCATCTGCGACATAGCCATAGAAAAATTTCCAAAAGCCACAAAAGCACCCCTTGCACTCGGCAGAAACACAGGCAGCGCCCAATCAACCTCGATCAACGCGCACGCAAGCTGCCTGCACGACCTGTGCCACGACGAAGAATTCGATGCCTACGATATCTGAACTGTCCATTCTGCAAGGTGTTCGAACCTCGTTTGTTCTTCACAAGAATGCCGGCTGCGATTTCCGCTATCTCGACGTCCAAAGCATTCTTGTGTTATCCAGGACGCAACCATCAGCCTCGCCCACCAGAACTCCTGCGTTAACCGGACTGCTGCACTCTTTTCTGAAGTTTTGCGAGTTTACGGACCAATTGTGCATTTTGACATTTGTGACTTCTCAACCTCTCCTTGTGTACTTTTCCTTGTTCGTAGTCCATGCCTTCTTTCGGGGGGAGGGGGAATCGTGTGACGTATGAAGCGATGATTGGTAGAAGCCGAGAAGGAAGAAGTGAGAGTAGAATAAACATGGAGTATGAGCCGGGCCACGTCGCCCATTCATCGTAGCGTCACACACACACACACACACACACACACACACACACACACACAAACACACATATATATATATATATATATATATATATATATATATATATATATATATATATATATATATATATATATGCAACTGAACAGTAATGCTACGCGTTTCAATAGCAACTCTCTTCTCCCCTCCATTTGTCTGTGATATTTCGCTCCTCTCTTGCAAGTGATGGCGATGCGTAATTGAAAACACGGGACGACGACGCGTTTCTTGAATCGGAGTCAGAAGAGAGCGATCAACAGAAACTGGACACAAATCATTGCAGTGTGATGACCATTTAAAAGGCACGCGAATGTCGCCGGAAAGTTTGTGAATGGGGAACGTTTCTTTGAAGAACTAACGAACCTAGCGCAGACGTGATTGAGCAATCTATTTTTAGGAAGCAGACGTCCGCAGAGGTAATTCAGTGCGCCTTTGAAATATATTGAACGCAGTCCAAAATTACTGAGTTTGAATTGGAAGGCCTGTATTGCAAAAGGGAAGTATTTGCGGAATCTATGGAGTAGGCCCCATGGTTTGGGGATTCACTGGCTTCAAGAACCGATTGTGCTTGCTCAAGGAATATCACTTGATCCTCCCTTTTCTCGCTAGTGAGCCAGGTCTCCCAATTTTTCTTCAGAAGTTTCACACAGGAATGTGTTGCGTATTAACCTGGGATTGCGTGAGTGAGCATTTCCACATATAATGTGGACGACAGTCGGATGACCCCAACACCGCGGGAAAGCTGTACTTGCTTTTGTGGTGGTGTTTATAGAGCTATTTATTTAAACGTACAAGTATGTACTTTTCTGCCGACAGCGACACTCATACGCTTCCGTTAGACCTAAAGCTAAGGGATGGATGGGAGTAGCACTGTTTTTGTTTAAGCTGGATTTTAAGATGTATACATATAGCATGTTTTTTAGGCCAATCACTTAGGTCCCTCTGAAGCGCTGATTTTCCAGTATTCCGTTCAGAAAAGACGATTGCCAATTATGATGCTAGTTACCAGGCCAAAATTTTGAGGGCGTAGTGAAATCGGGCCTTGTGTGCACCCCTGTCAATCTTACCGCAAGGAAAGAAACGTTTGCGCACGTAACATAGGGCGTTTTAAAATATCTTGGAATGCTTACTGGATGTACTGTTGTGAAGTGCCCACTACGCCATAATTTATTTTGCAAGTTGATGAAAGACCGACTACAGTAGAGAGAACACAACAGATAAAGAGACGCGGACAAGGCAGGGCGTTGCTTTGCTTTGTCTTCGTCTTTTGCGCCATGTTCTCTCCAACGTTTAACCAACTTGCCGGATCTTCACCGCCTAAAAGATTAGACACCGGTATATTATCACCCCTAACTGATGAAACACTGAGAAGTATTCTTAAATTTTATAAACAATTTAGGCCCACGAGAAGTAGCCTCGAAGATGGTGGAATATTGTTGTTCATCATTCGAACTTTTGCTTTTTGCCGCACCAAACCAGTGTATGCAGATTAGCGTTGGTAATGTACATGATTACCAGTGTAGCCACAACTAATTACAAACCAGGTGTTTTAGTAAGAAAAAAGCAACCTTGTCGCAATACCTATGTCTATAGGAAGAAGCTTGTTTGCTGCATTTAATGGTGAAAGGGATCAATATGCATTATTACGCGCCTAACTCGTCACTAGAAATTAGCTTTCTACAAAATATCACTATAATTAGATACTGTAGCTTCTCATTAGGCCCCCGAAATCCCAATATTGACATATTTAAATAACGTAATTAGCAACAATCGAAAGCACTTGGAAAATTTTTTGTATTTAACATGGACCCGCAGGCGGTGCAACACTGAGCGTTTATTTGTCATCTATATTTTACCCTTCTGTGTTGTTACATGCCTTAAATATAAAGGTAGAAGATAATTGCAATAAACCACGAGATGCGTTCTCATCACCCTATGGGTCACTGGCAAAGAAAATTGGATGGGTCATGTGAAAAAAAGAAAGCAGCAACATGAAACTGCCTCTTGTTCTGTAGTGCCATTAAACCAGTTTATCAAGCTTAGGGAAAGGTTTGCTATATTTATGAGCACAATATATATATATAAAATTTCCTTCTTGGCTTCACATACGGCCATGGAATTCGATGAGTGAATCACTTTGGAACGTGATATGACGAACGCTTCACAGCCACAAAGACTTCGGGTCAGAAAGAATTGCAGGAGTGGTTAGTGGGTGAGTGTGGGCGCGGAAATGATAAAATCTGAGGCCGAAGAGACGGCCGCGCCGGCAAAGAAATCGAGCTCTCTGTTCTGGTCCCCATCCGCCCATCGCTAACGGAAGCCAAGAGGCGTGAATCCAATGAATCGGCTGGGATTGACCAAGCAAACGGGGATGGTGACACCTCGTGGGCAGAGAATAATGCACAAAGACGAACCACGCCTACTGCGGCAGGAGTAAGAGGGAAAAAGAATGAGGGCACGATGACATATGTGACCGCACAATAGATGCCCTACCAGGTTGCCCCTCTAATAGTTGATGCTTTTCTAATAGTCGATTCAAGTAGCCGATTCTTTCTTTTTTTTTACAATTACTGAAGTTGCATGATATATAACGCCATACAACTTCATATAGCTGTATATAACATCAATCGGAAACTGTATAAAACATCAATCTATCGGTGTAGTCGGCGAGCTCTTTTCAGTGAGTGAAGCGTTGGATAAAAAATAGGACAAAGGAAGCATGTTCCAGAATGATGACGATAGTTTTTGCAAGAGTTCGCCTTGGGCTCGCCGAAAATAAGACCTTAAGCTGTTCAAACTCAGACGGGAACAGATGGCTGTTGCTCCTGCAGTTTGCTCGTAGCCGTGATTAACCAACAGTATTTCGAATCAGAAACATTTCTTCAGAAGTGTTGATCTTCACCAGTTGGCTTTCATGGAAGTTATATCTAACCCTACTGCTTGCAAAACATCACCGCGTTTTACAGTGGCGCGAATACTGAAGCGCGTACCAGGCACGACTGTAGTATCAAGACTCGAGCTTTACCAACAACCAGACAAAAGAGCTTCGCGCTTGACTTTTCGGCACACAGCATATTGTCTCTCGAAGCGCATTCTCTGACATACCCGTTGAGCGCCCCGGAAGTCAAAATTGTACCCACTAGGGCATCACGTTACAATGAATCGTAACAAAGAGATGTTACAAAGGTCAAGGTAACAACTGCGTAGATGTGAGGACATCAGCCAGATTGAAAGGAGAAAAAAAACCGTGCACGACCACGGTCGAGGGCGACCTTCATACTAAGAGTTTGTTCGCCGTTGTGGTTCAATAAAGTACCTCATCTGGACTCTGTCAATAAGGGAAGCAGGCAGGTCATGTTTTCTTATTACAGACTGTTTTCGAAGGCTGTGGAAGATTTCTGTGCCACTTCGAAACATGCTGCCTCGGCACTCTCTCTTATTTTTTTTTTTTGCGCGATTGCCTGTTGTTGACAGAAAGGATGAATAAAAGTTATTTTATCGCGATGGTGTTAAAGAGCTCAAATCGCAGCAATTCTGGCGTCGGAGTAGTTGTTTGTGAGTGATGCATCATGTTTGCGTGACTGGAAAATAAAGAAAAACATGCAAATAAAATAAATATTAAAAATGCTGGGTGCGAGTAGGGATTGAAACCGGGCCATTTGCGTGTCAAGCGGGGGTTTTACAGCACAGCCACGTCTCTGCTTATGAATACAGAGAAAATAACTTCCTCTGCTTGGAAATGCAGGAAAAGTAACTTTCATGCTTTAAGTACACATGCATCCTGCATACATGCTTCACAATACGAGATGAAATATTGCCATAATAATGCATGGTACTAGTGTACATTGCCATCGGGCGCCAGAACGCGGGATTATCATAAAAACTCCACAGTTTAAAGGAGGTCACCCACTACAAAAGACACGCTGCTGCACTCTTGAGGTTACGTAGTGGGTGCGCTCGTGTCCTTCGTATCTTTCTGCTCTCTGTGTCGCCATTCTGTTCTCGCGCTATAACTATCGTCATGTCATACCAACTAGCCTAGGCTGCCACACTGCATAGCAAGTGTGAAAAAATTTCATTCACTAGTTGTCTGAACCATGGAACACAATATAACTATCGCGTTCAACTTTTAAACGCAAACCTTAAGGGTCCTCCAATTTCTTTTTATTTGTACAGCTGATGCATATATTTCTGTGTTGTCAATAATGAAAGTATTGTCTGTGTCGCCATTCCCGTACTGCTATCACTGTTGCTGAACGCTTGCCTGAGCGTCGTCCGAGTATTTGAACAATTAAGAACACCTACAGCCACGGTGACGTCTGTGTAGAGCGCGTACAGCAGGTATGTGTCCTGAGGGGTGACCTCTTGAGGCAGTTTCAGGCTCTGACGTGGTGTGTGAGGAGCATTAGCAGCCTAGTAGGCAGCCTAACATGTCGGAGCTCAAAACTACATCAAGGTGTTGCCCCGAAAAGCAAAAACCGGCTGCTCGCGTGCTCTCAGTCGTAGCCGCTGTCATACATTACTGCCCTTTGTTGTTTACGAATAACCGCAATGACATTCAGGTAGCATTACTGTTTTTCAAGCTTCTAACAAGTGCTTGTTTCTTTCAAGGTGTCTAGCTTTCCAGTGAACAGCTATTGTACTTGTCTGACAAGACTAATGCAATGTGAAAAATTCGCTCAATTGGAGGTGAACACAAGTACATAGTGATAGTTATAATGTATTTGTTTCTGTCGCTATTTTATCATCTAGTTATTTTCTCTTTTTATTGCTGAAAGCCCCCAAAAGTAACTCTGACTGCTGGTGGAAGAAGAAAATATTGCTAATTACGGAGAAAATTATAATGACATCCTGCATGAAAAAGTAAAAGACACAAATAATAGAGCAATACAGCAACACAGATAAACAGAACGAAAGAAAATTGTCATGCAACAATACAAAGGACAAAAGAAACCACGAGTGTATTTTGCCGACAGTTAATCCTTGGCTGTGACAGCCAGCAATCATAAAATATCTTAGCTATACGATTATACTATCGAAAGAGAAAGAAAGAAAACAATATGACTGGAAAGTTAGGGGCAAGTGTCAGCGGCATGAATACCATTTAGGCGAAGTAATTGAAAGAAAACTACGTTGTTGTAACAATGCAAGCAAACGCAAATCATGGGTGCGTGTTCACGTTCAATACTCTACAAGCAACGCAGAATTTCTTAGAAGTGAGGATGAGGGAATTACGAAGGTCTCTCAACATTTCTTGGTTATTAAGCAAGCGTTGTTTTAAGGCGGATGTTCTTGCACGTTGGTTCAAGGTACACCAACAAGTAGCTCTCTTCTAGTTGTCATCGCTTGGCACAATCATATCACGGCATGAACTTGCAGTAACTTGCTTAAGGTCCTAACAAGACCCACAAAACTTCGCGCACCCAAGTTTGTTGTGACGCGCAGCTTCGACGTGCCTTCAGCGCAAAGAAGTTTCCTTAACAAGGCAGGCACTCGCGTCCTTAAGGTCGTGGGTGAGCCAGGGTTCCTAGTACAACAAGTAACGATGAATTATCTCGGGCGTCTATGAGCTAACAGGTTGTTGACTGGCATGCCAACCAACACGTCAAATCAGTTTTGTTCCCAGTAATTAAATTGGCGCTGAACTTATGAAGGAGAGGAACAAGCCGTCTTCAGGGTCAACGTTGTGAGCAAACGCGTGTCAACATATTCATCGATCATTGGGCTGCGTAGTTTACTAAGAGCATTTTACTTATAAAAGTTATCCTACTATTCTACTTCAAGATATTGAAGTGAACTTTTAATAGGTCTTGAAATGGCGGACGCCACACTGCAACCAAGTTCATTGAAACAAATCACGGTGTACTCAGCCCGAAAATACTGTTGGCTTATGTACAGTCGCACTCAATATGAGATACAGCACGCTAGCTGTGGTTTAGGTCACTCGAAGTCTGTACAAGAACGCAGAAAAAAAGTGAGACTGGTTCGGAAAGTACCGTCATTCAGAGAGATTAAGTCGAGAAATTTCTTTCATGTAGGGGCTGCTTTGCATCATTTACTCCGTTTTGAGGACAGGCAGCGGGTGGCAACTCAATGATTGATTGTTATGTGGGGTCTAACGTCCCAAAACCACGATACTATTAGTGGCAACTCAATACAATGAGCGTGACTGTGGCTCTTTCTGGTCCATTTTGTGCGTGAGAGCCGAGTAGAGCTTTGCTCCATCTGCGATGTCCTTCGTGTGCGTATATCTCACCATTCTATGCTTTAAACATCAAAGTACGTAATTACACTGGCTCGTATAACCATTAGGGTGAAAATATCCCTCTTTTTCGAGAGCCCGAAAGCGTGAAAATGCCATTTCTAGCTGCTCGCGCACATCATTAATGATTTAAAGAATTTGCATCATCAGTACACTTCTCGTATTTGTGAAGCTTATTGGTGACGACAAAGTCAGGAGTTGGCTCAGAAATTCACAGGGAGGGGGGGGGGGGGTACATTCAAGTAACAAATCGCTAATGTGCGTACTTTCTCGATAATCTAGAAAAAAAGCTTGAAGTTGAGATATGGTGCGCATGTTCTGCAACACAAATACAAGTATTGTGGAAGCCATAAACTGTAAGACAACCTTTCGGCATATTGTGAACAACTTTTCTAAACTTATACTGCTCAACAATACTGAACAGTGCTGAACATTGCTGTGACTACTTTTCATTGATTAATGCATATTTGACGAATTAGTTATTTGCTATTTTGTTCATATTGCTGGTAGAAGAGCAGTTGCTTTCCCATTACTGTAAATTCAAGCTACAACGACCTTCTGGGATTATAAAAAAAGCAAATATTTCCTTAATTACCCCCCTCCAACCCCTTCTTCCCAACACCTATGATGTACTTAGAACAACAACAACAACAACAACAACAACAACAACAACGACAACAACAACAACGACGACAACAACAACAAAATAATAATAATAATAATAATAATAATAATAATAATAACAACGACGACGACGACGAAGACGACGACGACGACGACAACAACGACAAGAACAAGAACAACAACAACATAGTAACAAGCATCAAGCCTGAAATTGTATGAAGTTTATCTAAACTGCTTTCTTAAAGTTTTCTTTAGCATCGCACAATTTCCCTGTATCCCTGCCATGGGGCCGCTCCCAATACGGTGTTCTCATAAGGGTATGTTAATCAGCTGCGAGTGTTGCTTACTTAGTAACTAGATTCTGATTCGTTGCACTAGCACCACTTTACTTCCTTTACACAATTTCTTTCTATTTATTCACATTCCTTTCTGTTTTCCTCGCACAAATTTTTGCAAATCACGTTCTTAATAAATAAAAAATGGTGGTTTTATTTGCTATTTTTAATTATTTCATCCCTTTTTACTCTATCATCACATCGAAAAGACAGGTCACTTATCGGGTAAGTGTATACTGTGGTGCTCTTGTAGCTGTGCTTTTTTTTTGTGAGTGTACACATAAAGACTGATAAGTACTCCTAGCCATTCTTTCCAGCCTTCAGGAACACACTCCTTATGTGTTCACGTCATGAAAATTAAAAAGAAACTTACTTGATAGACCAGAAAGATGACTCAAAGGACAAAATCGCAAATGGTGTGGAAACGCTTCGGAACTCCTCACGTCACTTGCATTCATTGTTACCAAGAACGTATACGTTACACTTTTGCGCCATTGTGCACAACTCATAGCTAACTCAGACGCGTTCTTGTGGTGACAGTGCCAATCAATTACGAAAGTGAGGCTTCTTTATGACTGGTGTTCAAGACACAGGCGATGTGATGATGATGTGAGACGAAACTAAGATGAAACTAAACTTCACAGGCGCTTGCTCAAACAATGTGGCGCTAAGTAACACCAACTACACGGAAAGTTTTCGCTCCATGGTTTCGCAAGGATCGTGGCATAGTACCTCAATGTGATGCCATTTTCGGTGGAATGACATCATGAAAGAAAAACGGAATAAATGAGTCAATTTTGAATAAACAACACTGTTCTTCAGAATTTGACCACTCCAAGTGGCAACAACTTTGCTGCTTAAATTTGAAAGCTTAAAGTGTCGAACACATGCAAGTAGCAAAACCTCGCTTACGAAGTTTGCAACAAGCCTGTTTTCAGGAACCTATGCCACTGGCATATTTGTTGCAGAATCCACGTGGGGTGACAATCGATGAGTTCTTAAAGCGGGTGCCTAGAGAAGAGAATTATAATTAACGAGAATGCATGTGTATGAGGCGCGTAACAGAAGCTAATATAAATGAATGACTCCAACTTTTCGGCTCTAGGAGCAAATATTCACATAAGCTGTTATTGAACGCACTTGATAAGATGCTATAAAGAACAAGTGCCAGTTCAACATCATATAAAAAATTGTGTACTATAAGCCACCGGCCAAGTGAAAACAGAGCCTAAACAAAGCGCGCTCATTTTTGGCTCAAGGTTTTCATTCCTTCTTCATTTTTGTGGTTTACTTCCTGTCTTGTTACTAGTCCGCACAGCTTTGTCTTCTTTTTTTCAACTAGCTTTGTCTTTGAATGAATTACCCTTTCAAAATCCTTGAAGCATATGCTACACTCATAAACATCCGTGAGTCTTCAGAAGGCGCTCTTTCACGATTCTTCATCGCAGCATTGTGACATTATGTGTAGCGAGTAGCCAAAATAAACTAAGTGTTTTGAAATAAGGAAACAGCGCGGCAGAGAGAAAAAAAAAAGACCAACCAAAGAATGAGCAGAACACGACACAAAAATACCATCACCTCTTTTTTGTTGTTTCTCTACTTTTTCATGCTTTGAAAAAAATTTATTTGTAATAGACGTTCCTTCGTCAGTATTTATAAACATATGTGATCAGAATAAAGTTCAATTGATAACAGGGCCACGTATAGTGTCTTAATTTTTATTTTTCCTTCTACCCTATGACACGTATTCATTTTGGAGAATTTGCCGAAATTCGTAGATGAAAATTTAGAATTTTTTCAAAGATTGTTATGTTAATAAAAATAAAAAAAAGAAAATGACTAATATACATAATACATAAATTAAGACTACAAGTATTATGAAAATAAAGCCGTATACCAGACTTCCGTATTAACCTGATCAGAATACTTTGAGGATATTAGTTAGGTCTTACCGCATTCTATGATCGCATGCATTTGAAAACAAGAATAAAGTGGTACTCATTTAATTGTTAGAATGAAATCGTACATGGAATTTATAGTACCCCTGCGTAAGTTTCCTAAACCTGACGCACCGAAGGTTAATATATTGGCCATTTCTTGCTTTGTCCTTGCTTTTTAGCCCACTGCACATTTCCTAGTTGAAAAATCTTCAGCCAACATCCGTAAGTCCACCTTATCAGAGTATTTTGCCGGCGTAAGTTTTCAGTTTTCTGGACGAACATGAAAGCAGCTCTCAATGCAGATTCTACAGTGAAACACAGCTTCTAAGTTGCTGCCATCGTGGGCTACAAAACCGTAAACTTCGATGTACCGTTATGAAACATTAATGTTAGTTCAGAAACCAAGAACCCTATCGTAGAGCCATGCAGAAAAAGTACAGTGCGGCTCCATAAAAAGAGAGAGAGAAAGAATAAAAAAATATAGGGAGATTAACTAGAAAACTAAGTCCAGTTTGCTGCCCTAGGAGCAAATGATACATTATTAGCCTCAGGTTGCAACCTACCCCCAAATGTTATTCAGTTTTTGTCCTCGCTTTCCGCTTTCAAGCACACGACTCCTATATTTTATGAATATCGTTATGATTATATTGGGCATATGTTTGCACAAGGTTCCGATTTAGGGGTGAATGTTTGTGTGAAGATTCGTCGCAGCACCCCTTCCTCCTAATATTTCAATATATGTGGTCGATTTCACCCCCCTCCTCAAAGTCACAGTTCCCTCCTACCAATTAGACCATTGTATGAATGTTCATCTCGCCTCATACATTGACATAATAGGCCGCTCCTTTTATGCGACTAGGACGGAAATCCACCCTACCCTTCCCCTGTGTGCACACGCCCATGGCATTGGAGGTGTTTAGACAGTAAAGAAAATGCATTTTCAAATGAAGAGCAGGCATACATTTTATTTTTTTTCACAAAAACGACCCACTAGAAATTAATTTTTTTTTATTCTACAATGAAGTCTGTTGAAATCCGTTGCTACGTGCGGTTGGCCTAAGTAACCCGCACAACCGTGACACGCTGTCTTTGATGACTGGGCGTTTCGCAAATTTGTCTGGCTGGCACGTAACGCAACGCACGGCTCGCGTATTTGCAGAGTGAAGAATCTCGTAACCAAGATCGCCATTCGTACTCCCACGCCAATCTCCTGGGCTCTTCATAATTTTTTCGAGCTATTCAATCCGATTCACTCGTCCAATATTAATGTTGAAACTTGTTCAATTTCACGTGCTTAGCCATGCTTGTTTTTAATTATGCTATTGCGAAAAATTTTCAATGGAAATTTCGCAGTCGTACAATGATGAATAGAGCTTTAAAGTGGAATTCGCGTGCCTCCTTTTTCAAGAGAGAGCAAACAGTGTTTTAAAGCAAGTGCCGCTGTCTCAACTTCAGCATTAAACTTCAAGGCTGTGCTATATGTGCCTGTCGTGGGTTTGTGGGCTGCCTTACTTCCGCCGACTAATTCACATTAAAGAGCGAACAAAATTGGTTGCTCACCAGAAATAGTCTCAAATGTTCAATTTCGGGCACGGTGTTATGAGAGGTTAACGGCAGTTGTAAGGCTCCCTCTTACTGAGAGGGAGTTTGGTAGTAATGAGAAAAATGTCAAGTTGAGGCACAACGCTCCAATTTTTAAGAATGTGAGGAGTTTCATACATTATTTGGATTACTGGCATTTCAGTTTCCAAGCGCTGTAGCTGTAATCAGACCGAAATACGACATAACCACTGTTTCCACTCTCTCTCTCTTTCATGCACGCACGCATGCATACATGCAAATGTGCGCATGCCCGCGGTTGTTAAGAGGGCCAGACAGTAAAGCGTACCTTAGCTAGAAAACAGATATGTCAGTGAATTTCACATAAATTTAGTGAGATTACCATAATATAACAACCATATTATCGTTCATTATGGTTCCATATACATTGGTCATGTGAACAACAATTGTTTTAATGGAAAACCCCCCAAAAAGTAACCAACACCATTCATGAGATTTTCATTTTCGAGTGATCGGCTGAAGTCGCGTAGTGTACAACGCCGCCTAAACAAAAACAAAACAAAAAATAGACCACTTTCACTAAGTTGCGCACGGCCAGGTAGGAACAGAGCTCCTGTTCTACTAGCTATGGTCCCGGTTTGGCTAAGTAGTTGCAGGTTTCACCATGTGTTGCTTTTGGTTTTATCAAGTGATTACGACGAGTGATTACGACGCTTGCCTTGAAATATTTGATACTCTGGTTCAAATCCTGCTAAACTATAGAATTTTTTTCAACATAACCTAATTTTCTTTCTCTTTTTTCTTCTTTGCTGTTGCAGACGCTGTGTGAACGATATGCCAGTAAAACGTTCACCAACAGTCACAAATAATAATACATTGTACTAGAAGGTACGAAACACGAAACTTTTATTTTGTTGCTGATGTTGTCATTTTCATGAGCGAAAAAAATTGCCCTTAAAAAGTTGTCTGGTGAGGTAGAGGCTGGGACTAACTTGCAAAATATCTCATTCAGCTGACGTGTTAAGTAGCGCTTATTTCGGGGACGAGAGACAAAGATAATACCACACACAAGCGCTAAAGTAATTACCATCATTCAGCTTCACAGGAAAATAAGTGACGCGGATCATATACTATCAACTATTCGCAGATGAAAAAAAAAATGCAGAAGAGAACTTTCTTCATGTGTTCTCTCGTTACGACATTGAACTTTTTTTTTGTTGTCAGAGTAGTCTATTTCAATAAATATAAACTGTAAAAGTCCGCTTTAGGGCCACTCAACAACGTGTGATCTCACATTCCTCTACACTATAGGGGTTTCGCTGAGAATTCGGAGAAACAATAATGGCGCTGTCGAGATAAGAACTTCGAATTTTCGATAGCGCTGTATAGGTATGCTTTCTTTACTAGCGTATAATATCTTGACACTAGAAGTTGAAAAGTTCGTGGCGCATTAGAATTATGGGCATTTCTACAGCAACACTTTGAACAAGTTTCTTTGTTTCCTTGACTGCTCACGTTACAATTCACAAAATCTTAGCTTAACTTCACGGAGAGAAGCATTGTTGCAACGAGAGCCGGTACCTAACCGCCAACATAGAGGCGGCAAGCTTCAATTCAACAGTCGTTGACCTACAAACCCTCGCGAAATACGCATGAAGATATTGACATGCTCCATGCATGTGCGTGGAAGAGGACCGGTACAGAAAGCGAGAGAGAAGTTGTACTGAGAGAAAGGCACAGTTTCTTAGTAGGAAGCATATAGCTCAGCACCAGCCTTTTCTGACGATCCAGACGAGGGAAGAACAACGCAGTATAAAAAAAAAACACATATCCCTCTCCGTGTAAAGCACTGATGTTGAAGGCTTGAGGCAGCGAGCTTCACACCGTGTGCAATGCGAGCAAATGCTGTAGCCCCGATTGGCGGCAGGGCACCCTGGTGCTAACGACACCCTAGAGCGCAATATTGCTTCGCGAGCCAAAGTTATCCGCTTGTCGCATTCCTTTCAACACGATAGCTGTATCAACAGTGGCAACGAACAAAGCAAACTCGCGCGAAAATGCACAATAAGCTACCATAACACACAAATCGGCATCTCCTCCTGTCTTTCTCTGTTTTCGTGCGGGGGTTTCGTATAGGAATGCTGCAGTGAATCTCACGGTGAAGCGTTTGAGGGTAGTTGGAGGGAGAGCTTCTTTGTGGAGTTGTACGTAGTATGCCTACTTAGTACCAGAACACCCGGAATTGCATTGTAATGTCTATACGACAATCTACTGTTCACTTAAACGCTACAAGAATAGAGTGTCTATGACTCATCGGTACAGGAAGAAGCCATGTATTTATGCTTCGTCTGAAGACAATCAGTCTGTGTGGACTCTTCAAACTGCACCGAACTATGCGCACACAAGCAAGCAGTTATAGGCTTCCTCTCTCTTTCGCTTTATTCCTCTGTTTCTCGTCCACAACATTGAGTCGCTAACCTGATCTATTTTATGTCACGCTAAATAAATTTATTTCTTTATTGCGAATAATATTCGACGTAGTACTCTTTTTCCCGGCATCACGAAGGAATACCTAAACTTCCGTACGTATGATAAACTTCCGTACGTATAATACGTATTGTGTTTGCGTGCCTATTTAGCAATGCTTGGATCTTGTCTTTGAAAGACAGAAACAGCTGGTTACGCGTGTGGTTATGGATTCATGTGGTGCTATTGAGTAAAAGACTAGAAAACAAGCCATACCTATTAAAACATGATTATCAACTTACAATGGCACTTTACCATAACACCCAGAATCCTAGTGGGTGGAAGCACAATCTCTGGCCTCATATGTAATGAAAAAATTTTTGAAACAGTACTGCCTTTTCTTTTTTTTTCAACAACAGAAATTGTTACATAGTGAGGCTGTAGTACTTGATGAGCGCTCATATTAAAGGCGTCATCTTGGTTTGTGAACATTAGTTGTGGTCCCTGTAATAACCATTGATAACTTTGATTGGGTGCATCTCTACAAATTGTTCGAGAAATAGGCGTGTGAATCAATAAACCAAGGAACCGAAATAATAATTCCCTATACTCACTCTAAAATAGGGGAAGTGACGACACTCAGGTTCCTTCGTTTTCTGATTTTTATTTATTGCGGTATCTTTCTCATGAGTCCTTTCTGTCGAGACACCTTTCAGGTATTGATGCAACCTTTCTTATACAGGTGACGTCACTAGGTCACGGTAGAGCGCGAGGACCATGGAAGGCAATTGCACAAAAAAAGTTCAAAGCTCACTGACAATTACATCAGGGGAAGGTTTACGTGACCGGAATCGACAGGACGCCTACCCATGCCCACCCGTGAGCTTAGCCTGTGATCACTTTGATAACGTGTGTGAACAGAGCACGAGTTTAGTGTAGTGGAACATAACTAGCTGTCAATAAGGTCAGCCTGTTTCGGTCTCGAATACCACCTGTACTTGTAAAGGTCTCTGCAATAGTGGAGGAACTTTTATGGGCTATTCTTCTTGCTCATACCTTCAAGGGAGGTGTTTTTAGTTCTCCATTTAGTGGTAATTCTGCAGATGCTTTAAGCATTCAACGTGAGAGACCTCGACACAATGGTATAGTGCGCAACAAATAGCTTTTTCAAAATTAAAAATGATATCGAAAATGTACAAGAATTAAAACATGATGAAGGCCCACAATCGACCTGCTTTATTCATTCTTCATCCCTTAACTTTCCAAACGTACGCCTCAGGATGTAGCAAAATTGATCGCTGTAGCTTCAACCGTGTGAATTTTATTGCGATCGTACGCGCGCAGACACTCGAGGAATCATGTGGCCGTCAGCTTTGTTGCCGCTGCCGTTGACGTAGCTAAGTAGGGGGTTTGGGGAAGAGGTAGGTGCAACTCATTCCACTCTAATTTAAGCAGTATTGCATGTGTATAAGCACACGCACGCATGAACGTACATGAGTTATGGTTTTCGGTTTCGTATGTCAAGACGATATACCTGGCACGTATAGGGAAGGAAGGTAGAAAAAGCTAGGCAGGGAGATTAACTGCGCTCATGCCTAGATAGCTGCAGTAGGTTGGGGGAATAGTTAAAAGGACTAAAAAGTTGACAGAAAGCTAAAAACACTAACATTTTCAATGAATGCGATTATCGAAATTTCACCTAATGAACAACAAAACAGCGCATTTAACGGGATGAGATGAAGACACACCCATGGCACTACCATTGGAATATTACCTGCTATATTCCATATGTTAACTAGTATTCAAATAACAGGCGAAAAAAAGCTGCTAGACAAGTCACTAACAATAGAGTAGAAAATGAGTTCATAAGGTTCCGTTTCCGCATCGTCATCCTGAAGGGTGAGCACTGATTATGAAATATTGAAAAGAAGACTTTTTTGCAAGCATTTTGTTGACAGCTTTAGATATATTATGCATTCGAATTACAAAAAAAAAGAAAGACGAGCCTCTCCTCAGGTCAAATTACGCTGTTCCTGCGCGATAACACGGCATCACAATTGTCTGGATGAGTACACAAAATGACTGTTTCTAGCAGCTGAACAGGGAAAAGGCGCTCAAGTTCGCTCGAGCACGTGCTCTTTTATGATTTTTCCACCAACTAATTCAAGACTCTCTTCAGCATCCTAACGTTCTCAGTGGGTCACCCTCGTGGGCATTTGCATGAACCAGAAAATCGTCATTACGTACCATTGTATTTGTTCTTAATACTTGCAATCTCCATGCTCATCTTTAATTCCTCGCCCTACATCGTATTTCATTACCAGGAGCTGTTGGGTCACAAGACGATTGCCTCTTAACGGCCATTTGCATGCGCTGTCCGAATATACCGGGACGCACCGATTCACGTGAGGATGAAAATGATCGAAAGACGTACAATTACTTCATATTACACGCAAGCACCTCCGAGAGCGCACTTCAACACCTACAAATAATTAACGAGAAAACTGAGCAGACTATTCAGTGTCAACAAACGCAAGCTTATTTGCTCTTAAAATATTTTAGAGAATGTTTTTTGTTTGTCCTGTTGTCATAAAAGTACATTGACATGCCATTTGCGAGATTCGGGCTTATTTGCTCCCGTATTCATTTCTCATTCCTTGGTGCGCGTTGTTTTTTTTTTAGAACTGTGTTTTATGTGAGTGTTTTATGCGAGGTAATCCACCACTGAAGAGTGGTAGTTATGGTGCTTGGCCGGTTACACGAAGATCATAGATTCGATTGCGTTGTTCGATTCAGTGAATTAGTGCAAGGTATGTTCATCAACGCAACAGTGCAACTCTTTGTGATTAAAGAAATTACATTTCTTTCATAAAATAAACTCTCACATAATCTACTGCCTTATTTTGTTAGGTGTTGATGTAAAGAAAAAATTTGATTGATACGAAGTATTTATGAACGCGTCGTTTACTGTACTCAATCAGTAAAGCGAGGCGTTGTGCATAAGAAATACTTCCAGGCTCTATGTCCCACTTCGGTAGAAGCGAAAGCTTTAGAATGAGTGCTTCTGCCCTCCAATACAACTCGTGTTCACGCCAATTAATCTTCAGAATAACATATCGGCCAAATGGATGCAAAATAACAACAAAAACAAAAAAAAAAGTCTGAAAGACGTGATTGCGCCCGACCTAAATAGTACCTCGGGCAATTCGTAAAGAACCAAATTTACATGAAAATATAGGAATAGTCAAACTTTGAAGAAGAGCGCGGAGTCTCTTAATTAGGAACGTTTTCCATTTGTCTTTTCTTTGAAGTCCCCATGGTGCCTTAAATAATTTTTACTCCCACATCACAATAATTTTTTGAGCCCAACCTTGTTAGAAATAA
This sequence comes from Rhipicephalus microplus, assembly GCF_043290135.1. Taxonomy (NCBI): domain Eukaryota; kingdom Metazoa; phylum Arthropoda; class Arachnida; order Ixodida; family Ixodidae; genus Rhipicephalus; species Rhipicephalus microplus. The sequence continues at coordinate 54,488,671 of NC_134703.1, forward strand.
TAAAAAAACAATGGCAACGCAGTTAAAATATTTTCTATATCAAAACAAAACTTTGATGGAAAAAATCGCACTATTTGAAACAAACGTCTCTCCTCTGTCTGTCTTTGTCTTTTCTGTTTATTCTTTATGTTAGCACTTCAATAATGTAATTCAGAAAGATACAAAAAAGTATACGGTTCCATCACTTTCTATTTGTTGCACCTTTTAATTTCCTAGACGTCCTGTTCTGATATTTCCCTGTACAAAAAATATTCATTTTATGGCTGCTATTATGAATACATTAAAGAACGGAAGTACCAAAAAAAGCTTAACTGAATGAAGATGGGAACCTTGCTTTTCTTCTGATAGTTTGTGGCAGTTTTAAATGCGAAGCTGTCTTTGCGAAACAAAATACTTGGACTGTTTCTATTCGCCTATCTAGCTGCCTGTGCCTGGTTGCTTTCGTAATTGTCCCTTTCATTTGGTTATACCAGTATCGGCTGAAAATATCATGACTGTACAATGAACATGAGACACTTTAATGTTTGTACAATATAATGTGCCTACGTAAGCGTAACATCTCCATGCTCACCTCAGCGTAAGTTACCGTCTAGTGAATTGAGCCCGAACTTGGAAACCGGCGCACTTTTTGGGGCGCCTGTCTTCGTCTAAAAAGCTTGACAGTAACATTGAAAGGCTGAACAAATGAACCTTGGGGTGGGTAAAAAAAACTCATGACTGGACACATCTGTAATTCTTACTGTGCGAAGTTGTATCGAAAAAACTGTCGAGGACTCTTGTATATTACTGTCAATAGAGAGCATAGAATGGGAAATAGTGAAGAGAGAGAGAAACAGAAGAAGAAGAGAAAGTGTTGTCGATTGTAAGAAAATGCCAGTGATGGAGGTCCGCATTGCCTCTGGCGATGATCTCGTAAAAAGGTACAACGCGAAGAACATAAGCGGAATCTATATTCTGGTAGATAAACACATCTTTTGAGGCCATTCTAGTTTTCTCCCATTTACGTGTGGTTCTCTAACTTCATTATATGTTTAATGCATATCTGATGAACTTGCCGTTCAATATTACTAATAACAAAGCTTAGTCAGCCTAAACTATTTTTCATAGAAGGTATTCAAAGCATTAAGAGCCGAGTTTTCGCCCTACCTTCACGCACGACGCCATTCAAAAATTTGCACCAGGGCACCTGAGATGTCTTTCCAATATAGAAATAATTGATGGCGAAAAATGAAACCATCTGCCAGTGAAACTTGCCAAATTATAGTAAGAGGCGGGATTGAACTTGTATTTTGCTACTACACTGCGGAACTTGCACACGTCAAGCGTTTCTTATACTTGATATTCTGGAGTTTTTCTTTGTAAAAAATGTACTATTTGATGCATACTGCTAATGCATTTTTTTGGCTGCCTTTATGTAAGCGGTCTGTTACATGCATAACCTCTTCATTACGCGAAGCACGCCCGAACGTCCTATAATAATAATATAGAATCTCCTGGTTTCTTTGAGCACCCAACTCCAGCAAATGAGTGCATTCTGGAACTAGCGTGGTCACCGGTGATGAGGCTCAAATGTTCGACGCCACGAGTGTAAATTTCAGCACGTTTTGCAGTAGCTAAGACTATGCGATCACCGAAGTTAGTGTGATGTGGCGCTCAGTATACAGCGTGTATTGCCTGTACATTTATCTTTTCATTTCCCGAGCACAAATTTGTAAAAATAATTAGCTTTTCTCTAACGCGCAAATCTAGATTACGGGATGGGAACAAACAGCCATCAATCAGCACGGGTTTTCGCTAGACTAACCTTCGTGGCCTCTTGAAATAGCGGAAATGGTTTTTATTGGTTTCCAAAGAAAGGTTTGGCGTCCTCCTGTTGATCTGCCTGAATGCTGTCTTCGTCAACATTTCCACCACGTGCCAATATAAACCTGAATAGAAATTGCGCAGGAGAAGACGAATAATACGAACAAAGGGCACGACAGATTTCTTGGTGAAGGAGAGCGCTGACATAGGCGGTTAACTCACCGAAACCGTATACAATTATGACACCTATCTGAAGATAGCTGCACTAATGTCTCTGTTTTGCAACCTTGTGGTGCACTATGGTATCCAAATGTATTTGGGTTACTTCTCTCGGAAGCAATGCCCTTTGCGAATATTTTATTGAAGATTAACGTTGATGTTTATTTGATAGAGGATGTAAGGAATAGGTAAGCTATAAGCGTCATTTACAGAAGCACGGGCTATTGGGCGAGTTTATAACCCGGTTTAACGTGGTCGTGCACAAAAAACAAATGCCCAAAAAGAGATACAAGACAACGCTCAAATTATCAAGTGAGAATATATTGCAGCCACAAGCATCTGTTGCGAGATTCTCCGTCACATTACTTGTCGTGGAGTTAGCTTTTCTTGAAGCACATCATTAAGACAATCTTTTTCTGCTCATCTTACCATTTCACCACATTTTACTAAAGCACGGAAATGCGGGCGGACGCACTGACGGACGGATAAACGCTTTGCGCCCAACTCATGATGATTCACTTCGTGGATATGCTGCGATTTTTTTTCTGTCATTCTCACTCTTATCTTGCACCCAAACGTTTCCATTGCTTCATATGCCTCTGGACCTTCGGACATACTGCACCATGTGATTCTTCAATGAAGACTGGTTTGTCTGAATGGCCGCTATCTGTAACAGTAGGTACGACGAGCTGACAAAGCCGTAGCATATCAAGCTACGACGTGGAAGCAAATGAGACTGCGAAACAGATGGCTGGACAATTATGTGAATATTTTGCCCGATACAGCTACAGCACCATTCAGATTCATACCGTTCTCATCATTTCGGTGGTTGCATAGAGATCGAACTAGATACGGAGATCAATGAGTCAATACTATAGGGAAAGTGATAATTAGTCTTAACGCTTATATACCTATAGCAATCCCTGAAATCTTTTTAAAGAAAGAGAGTCGTTTCTTTTCAAGCTAAAGATTTGGATGTGGCAATTCTGTTTTTATTCTATGAATGGAATATATAACACTAGAGCACTTCTTGCTGATGCACATCGCTGAATGCAAGTTTACTTACATGCAGCCGCATTCTGTCACCAGAGCATCGCTATCAGGCTGTGAAAAAAGTGCGAACACACAATTAGATAGACGCACACTGTTAGGTGATGACTCCGTTACTTTCAAAGAGTGAAGCCTGTATCCTCCAAACGCAAAGCGCGCAGCGTGGAGGCAGTATGCTTGCGCAATGGCGCGGGGACGCTTTTACATTGGTCACGAGGCCCGCTTCAACACCGCACGATAATTGCAGAATGGCGTTGCATACAACTTCACTTGTCTTTGAGCAGCACATTAAACGTACATCATAGAAAACCAGAACGAGTAGAAACAGGCGCATGCAATGGGCTTGTTGGAAAAAGCTGGACGGGAAAGTCAGTTTGGCATGAAAGGAACGCTACTTTTGCATTAAGTGGAGTGAGCAAAAAAATAAGAATCGGAGAATGCTTTTAAACGCGGCTATTGAAAATGTGCAGAGAATGAGCTCACGGACGTTTCGAAAAGCAACCGCTGAGTTGTAGACGTCACGTAGATGCAGGCGTTCATTCCCGGGGTAACTTAAAAAAGTGGATTCAAAATAGTATGACCGAACAAAAGCAGCACAGACTGAAACAAAATGGCAGCACTGTTCTCTACGGGGGATGAAGCTCACGAGGAATAAAGAGATGGTTTTGATGTTTGTTATGTCAGAGTTATAAATTTACTCGGCCTGTAAATTTGGCTGAATAAAAGTCTATTACTACTACATTACGATCAAAATGTACCCTGCAGCAAAAGAGAAATCGGATGATATGCAGACACAAAATATCTACAAAAATAAAAAAAACACATGAAGAGCAAAACTCCGCTGAAAGTAATCAAGGCACGTTTACAGCACCCAGGGGAAGTTGTGTCGCAGCAAACACCGTAGACAACGGTGAACGTTTCGCCACAGCAGCGGTGTTGGCGTCGTTGCCCCCATTTGAAACAACTAATGCTCTTTTGTATGCGCGTGGTACAAAAGGTTGGCCATGTCACGATAACTGTTGCAGAAAGTGCTATCGGCATGCTTATCGGGCTTCACCCTTTTTACGCCATCCTCGCTGTGTCGAAGCTCGTTCTGTCATGAAAGCACTGCCAACATCTCGCGAAGGCCAGTAGGCACACTAAGTTTTGTGGGGTATAATCTACCATACTATACTGGTTGAGTAATGATGCTGAACTTTCATAGATGCCCATAAAGAAAATATGAAAACATGGTTGTCATGTTTTGCGCTGTTTATTTTATGTAACGTTGAGTCGAATAACAGAAGGGCGATGCAGTACAGGCACAAAGGTGATCACATGAGCATGATTGTTGAAGTAAAGAGAATGATCCAAGAACCTGACAACTGCGTGAGCAAACTATCGGTTGCCCTCCTAAATAAGGAGCTTCAATTTTTGGCAAATGGCGCATGCATGTGATTCATCTGATTTCTGCCTCGTGCTCCGCGTATATGAAGTCTGACGTTTTTTCAAATGCTACTTTCCTTACTGTATGCCTTTCTTCTTCTCTTTTTTCCTAGTTATTTATATATGCAATGCGGGATGAATAAACCTTCAGTTGATAGTCTGCGCTCGTCCTTGTCTTTTTTCCGTCCATGTTTTCTACCACGTAGTACTTTTATGTATCACCAACCGACCCAATCGTCCACCTTGATTAGCAGTACCTGGCGTGACTGGGCATTAGAGTTCACTATTGCAAAAAATGCGAAGTATGCATTTGCTCCCAGTTGTTACATAGTGGACTTTAGCTTAGTTTGTGAAATTGCAGCTTCCGCTTTTCTTGAAAGAAAGATTTGGCGTGCGCGTAAAACACGATTAGTGTGGACATTGTTATTGTTGAAAAGTTTTCAATTTGAATTTGTGCCTCTACGAATTATGAGGTCTCAGAACAATACATACTGTAGAGCATCATTACAGGGAGTGCCCAAGCGAAGGTTTGTCGGTTCGACACTTAGCCGAGTTTGCAAGCCCATTTATTGCTTAATATATTTTATTTACATAACGTAGCAGTACCATGGTCTACTTATAGACGCTAATAGGTATAAAGATGGGCTCTAAAATATTGATTGATTTGTGAGGCTTAACTTCCCAAAACCACGGTATGATTATGAGACGTCGTAGTGGAGGGCTCCGGAAATTTCGACCACCTGGGTTTCTTTAACTTGCACCGGGGCTCTAAAAGAAGTGCTCTGTTCTTTTATTCTTTAAAATTTCTATCCTGTAATGTTAATATACACATGTACTTTCATAAACACACTTTATCTGAAATACAATATGAACTCTGGGGGCTGCAAGTAGATTCTAATTATCAGTTTGGAGACGCAATGAAAAGCTGTATACTGTCACAAAACACTTTCGCAGTTGTGTTTCTACACTGTTTACGACAGATTCAGCATACAAGAAATTGATGACTGCCTTGTGGTCACATAATATTTGTTTTTTTTTATTGATATGAGTATTATTATTTTATAGTTGCTTAGTTATTTTTCAAAATAACTTCTTAACTTATTTCATAACGTCACAGCTAGGTTCGAATTGGAACATTAGGTCAGGGGTTGAACATCAATATTAAGACGGCCTGTAGCTTGTGTTAGTGAATTCACAGAGACGTTAGTAGGATACTGCAATGTGAATACAATGTCTAAATATTTTAAAACACACCGACCATTTTTATTTCGTGCTGATTAGGCTGCAACCAACAGCTGAAATACACAATAGAACTGCTTCTACTGGGGAAAAAACTACACTCAATTAGGTGATACAAATTGAAGTAACAAGAGTGAATACAAATTGAAAAAAATTATCATTATACAGTGGTTTCATGTTCGCATCTATACGGAAATAAAAAACATGAAGAGCAAACATAAAAGGTATGAGAATAACATTTCAGGTTCTCGTTTAAATGCCTCACGGTCGCCATTGTTCATTACTTTACCTGAAAGATCATTCCGTTATGCTATGGCACCGAGTAAAGCCGATGAGTCGAAAGCCTTTGTTCGTCCGAGCAGGCGCTGCAAGCTTGGATGATTATAAATACGGCGTTATACAATGCACATGGGTAAGCGGAAGTGTAGATGGGTTATGGCTGCGGATTAGTTTAGGAGGGAGGCTGAAAAGTTTAATGTTCCCTACTTGGCTACAGTGATATCAGTGATAGCTTCAGCTTCGTGACATGCTTGGTGCTCGTCTGTGGTCAGAAACAACAAAACAAGCGATGGTATTTAGTATACATTCAAAGGCTTGTATGTCTTGAATTTAACGGCTGAAAACCACGATATTATTATGACAGATGCCGTAGCAGATGGCTCCGAGGGTTTATATCACCTGCGGTTCTTCAACGCGCACCTAAATCTAAGCACACGGGCCTAAAGCATTCAAGCCATCACTGAAAATGCAGCCGCCATGAACGAGATTCGATCCCGCAATCTTTGCGTGAGCAGTCAGGTGACATAGCCACTAGGCTACCACTGCGCAGCTGTACTCAAGGTATTCAACCAGTTATTACTGGTGAGGTGACCCATATGATCGAAGCAGTATGCACCGAATTGAAATCATCAGTGAAATTCTTTAATACTAAATGCCGTCAGTGAACGCGATGAATAAATAACTTCATTAGTTGCATGTAGTAAGAGGAAAAGTATATAACCTTTAACAAATTGAAGGTATCACGCGCCGTCGTTTGTATTTCTCTAATTTTCAAATTTCTTCGCTATATGTTCGAGGAGTCAAATGCTGAATATTCATGCCTAGAGATTGCTTGGCTTTTTAACAAGCTGCTGTTAAATAGTGGCGAGGCAGACACCACGCCCGACTAATTATGGCTGCAAATGCACTTGAGAGCAGCTGCTCAGAACAGCGTGCCCACAGTTGAAGAATAATTTGTCCGCCTTTCGGAAGCGGTGTGCATTGAGTTGAAGAATACTATGTCCGCCTTTGGGAAGTGGTGTGCATTGAGAATCTCGTGTTGTGGAAGAATGCTCCTAGTTTTTACATCATCCCACTTCTGTCATCATCCGGCTTTCATACTTAAACGCCTTCGCACTTTACCATCGATATTAATATCAATACCCTCAATATCATTTTACTAATCGCTCATTATATCGCATCGCCATATCACGTTTTGAAACCACGAATGTCGACCTCGTCGAACGAGTGATATAGTATGCATGCGCATACATTACGTGCATTGGAGTATGAGCACGATGCTGCCGCTGCTCTGGACAACTCATAAGCCCATTAAGTTATCCTGGCATCGTCAAGATGAACCCAGAAGTAATTAGCGCAGTTCCCTGCCCTCTTTCATGACCACCAAAAATGCAGTTCATACTGAAGTCATTATCAACAATTGCAACATTTTATTCGGGGCCCTATAATCAACGAACATTCACCGCTTGAGTTATATTTGTCGAGTAATACCCGCATATGTGCCTTTTTGCGAGATCTATTTTGCAGAATCTAATAATAAAGAGAACGAAAATTGTATAATGTAACAATATATGGTTTTATGCAATTCCTTTTTTTAATCGGCAGGGCTTGTTGAAGAGATCACCACATGACAGAGACACTTCATTGGAATATTCCTCGACTTTTTTGAAGGGAGCATACTTGATTCGGCGTTATATCAATTAAGTCCCGTAGCTGATCACTGTTGTCATGTAAGAAATGAGGGATATGTTGCTGTGTAAGTTGATGCATGATCTGAAAATGAAAGGGGAGTGGGAATATACACATCACGAGGGACAAGAAAACGGGCCATGTTCAAATCAAAAGTGAATGCGAAAATGCTCATAACATTTCATAAATTCAAGTTATTCCCACTGATATGTCCTCGATGTTGTTAGTGCCAAAAATATCGTACATTCGGAGTTGGGCCTGTAAAGAACCCATAAAAAAACCTCGTTTTTTATACGGCAGAAAATAATGCAGACGTAGCGTGCTGGCTCTAATTGGTTCATGTAAATGTGGGGCCATTTGATTTTTTCTAAATTTTAGTTTTCTTGCAGGTAGTCACGCTACAAAACTGGGCCTTCCACGGGCAGTTCTTGTCTAAAATGGCTAAGTTCTATGATGCTTGCTGTGTTTTATGTTTGGCTGCTGTGTTTATTTATTTATACCTGTTGATGTTTTGTCGAAAACGTGAACGTAAAATGCTGGCTTATTATTTCATTCCTGCATCAGGGCCCGGATTCACAAAGCTCACTTACGAAAACATTTTTGCGCAAGAGAAATTTTGTTGCGTAAGTCGATTCACGAAACGAAAAAACGTCGTAAGAGGCCATAGTTGTCACATCGGCCACTGCAAATAAAGCGCGCTGTGACTGCCCGGGAACATGTCAGCGATGGTGATGCAGTTGCTATATTTGCTTACGTCACTGAAAAGTGCTCGTAAGTGGATTCACGAAGCGAAATTGTGCGTAAAAACAGCATGGCTGAGAGAAAATCCCAAGAGTGGTCCGGACCACTCTTAGGAACAATGTGGCTACTTAGAACTTGCTGCCGCAGCGGTATACTTTGGTGCCCTGGCTGGTTTTGAGTTAATTCACGCCCATTGAGGGCTGCCTGATGACTGCTGGTGCGTTTTTATTTCTTTCGGCGCTTTGAGCTTCGCGTGTTGTTTCCCTTGTACGCAGTGGATGGTGTTGACAACCACCACCGTCCAATAAGTTCGAAGTCGCAGTAATTGAAGAATTCTATTGGGCGTCAATGGCATAAAACTACGCATGTAAAGATTTGTGGTTGGATGAAAACCAATGTGATACGTGAATGGTCGGTGCATTCGAACGCGACATGACATAGGATCAACCTTATTTGTTATGTTGTTGTGTTGCGCCCCATTTCATCCAATTAAAAGTGCGACTCGAGATCCTTGCCTCATTGGTGGAAATTACCACCAAAGAGGTTAATGGGAGCACATTCTTTGCACGCTATTGGAAATAAAAATGAGAGGAAGTTTTCAGTGAGTGGTTCATAAAGTTTGTGCTCTAGTGTACTTTCATTGGCTCTAACTGTCCAATGGTTGCGATCTCTGAAATACAGCTGTCGATACACTTTGGGACGATCTGGAACAAAGCGTACTTTGTAAACCAAAGCCTATTAGGGGTGCGCGTGTTTACGCATGGAACTACAAACAAATCATGCATCTTCACCCTCACTGTTCTGGCACCGATATGGACCATGATAATATGGCAAGCAATCGGAATAAAATGACCCTAGTAACTTTGTATGACACCGAAAATATGCAAACCCTCACGATTCTGGAGCAAACCTTGCCTGAATTCATCTCTGCGTCAATTACCAGCCATTTAACTTGGCGCACGAACATCATTCAAAGGTAGAGCGAGCCACTGACATGTATTTTGTGCGACGCAGCGGCCACTTGACCTGAGAATAATAGCGTTGCGAAGGCGAATCCCCTGTCGCATGCTCTGATCGAAGCAGACGACAAACGCTAGCAGACGACGGCTTGGCCGACAGGCACAGCTCGTGATTGGTTGTGAAGCAATACCCTCTACATCAGCTCACTCCGTGACGTTGCCAAAATACTTCTTTCATCTGGCACGCCTGTCCTGTTCGTCATATCACCCCCCTCGCACATAAGAGAAATTTTTTTCACGCCGTGAAAATAGTGCAAGTACTTTCTAAGAGCTCTCTTACGTGCGGTGCAGTTGTCGAAAACAACATGGCGTCGTAAACAGTATATCGGTCGGTGCGACTTTCAGCAAATGCTTCTCGCACGAGTTACTTCAGCGTTTGACCGGATGTGTTGTGATTACAGCAGCTCTTTCAGTGCGTGTGAGCAGTGCGGAAAGCTGTGGCAGTGCAATGGTGTACGGTGAAGCGCAGCGAAGCCTGTGCGTCGGTGTGGTTTTCAAGCGGGGATCGGCGTCGATGTATCCACAGTAACTAGCACTTGAGAAGCCTGCAATGTGTGTTTGTGTGCCGGTAACTGTTCGTTCGCTTGACTTTCCAGTCTCTCAGTTGGGTGCTGTGCGACATTTCGGATTGACAGCGTTTTGACACGTTACTTGAGTGACCCCAAGTACGTACGGAAACGTATGAACTACGCGCTCGGTTCTTGCTTCGCCACTAGTTAGCCCGTACGCTTCTATTTACTTGAGAGCAATGTACTGTTCGGGAGTGAAACGATGTTCGTTGTGAACAGTGGTGCTGTGTTGACGTTCCAAGACTTGTGAACAAGCAAGCTGTGCTCGTGTGACCGAAAATTGAAAGACAGCGTTGATAACTGTTTTGCCCGGCGAAGTTGTGGTGGGGCCGCTTGGCACTTTTGTTTATTAAGTCGTCACTTCTCCTTTTTGTGATAACCATAGTCCTAGCGCTGTGATGTGATCAACCAAAACTGCGAGATGCTACATTCTGTTGTGGATCGTGTTACTTTGGAAGCGCGCCTAGACTGTTCTTCGGTAACAACTTGAGAGTTCTATGTGGCAGCGAGAGCCCGTGAACGTCAAGCTTCCCTTCGGCCCCCAGAAAAAGCAAAGATTTTACCGGTGCCTTGCTTTGGATGAAGTTGTATGCCAATATCGCCTAACTACAGGTTTCCGAGTTCGTCTGGCCATCGTTTTTCACGGCACTAGAGCCTTGACAACAGCCGGTCATGGCCAGTTCTTACACTTTATCAATGGACGTGCACGCCTGGCCAGCCCTTCATTGCTGTCATTGGCAGCTTCCAGTCTGCAGATGCCCTTTGCCTGTTGGCCGTACTTGGTTCCTCATGACACCGACGGCTACTAAATGCTGCCATCGGTGAGTTCACCTTGACGAACTAAACTTCACCAGTACTACAATTCACGCAGTTCTATAACGTGTGCAAGTTTTTAAGCCCATCAGATGTAATGTTTCTCTATGGTAAGTTGAAGCATGAAAAATATACTACTACTGTTATATACATACATATATTATGGAGCAAATACATAAAAAGTTTTTTGTGATTTGATACAAGTGAGCTCTTGTTTGATTATGAGGTTGGGCCTGTCGATTGACCACGTTTGATAGTTGGAAAGTTAATGTGAATATATTTTTCAGAAGCCAGGTTGCACTTAAAAAATTTATGTTATTTTGGAAAATTAGTTCTATAGACGATTACCACTGTGCTAGTACTATACTTCAGTAGGACATATATATTGCGGTACGTAAATTTTACATGAGGCTTCAGTTTATTTCAAAGTGATTATAGCAGATTTTGGTCACATTAACGAAGTGATAGCTTGCTCAAATAAGTATTAGAAGTGAGTGCTTTAATGATTGTTTTCAAATATCTCGTTTTTGGCTCTTCACAGATCGCAGAGATTGGTTTGTTAAGGTCCTGTGATTCATCGGTTGAACATTCTGCACATCAATCCTCATCATTACTTGGAGCACCTGTACAAGAATAGGAAGGACGCGTTCTCCCTAACTATGCAAGCCTATGTCACTGCTGGGACTGTTATCATTCAGCGGATGGGGCGTGGAAGCATGCATGGCAGCCTCATCTGGAAGGACTGCGATCTGCTTGGGAGCTTCAAGCGCACAAAACTGCCTAACGGCTGGCTGCAAGGTTAGTTTTTCTTTAATACATACGATTACGTGAACACCACTTACTGTGCACAAATTGAAAACCCAAGCATGGTTGTTTCAGTGGATACCTGTAATATTCTTACACATAATTCTTATTCAACATTTATAGAACTAAATTGCAAGATAATTGAGAATGTTGAAAGCTGAAAGCCTGCAGCTTATGAATGAAACTCCAATAATCTGAGGCTCAAAATCTTGTGCTTTGAAACGAGCACAAATACTTTGATTCCTTATTGAGCTCTCGAGCTTGTGACTCCCTCTGTGGAGCAAGTGCTCTGGAAGGAAATAGCAAGTGGGTGAAAATTGCCTGGCTGTTCACAACTTGTAAGGAGAAAGACCTATTGAAGAAGCTTCAGATGACATAGGGCCAGTAACTGCATCTTTTACCTAATGTAGCTTTTTCTCTCTCAGTGCTGTTGCTTATGTTTCAGCCGAACATGTTCACCACGATTGCATAGTGATATATATTTTTCTATAAATTGTACCTGACCTAAGTATGCATTGTTGATCTCTAAAGGTGACGTTCAGTGTGTTTCGAAGCCATGGCTTCTCATTTCTCTGTCTGTGGCTAGCCTATTTCAGCAGCAGAGCGATGCAGCTAGCACACATGCAATCCAAGTCATGGAGCGCTTCTTTGGTGTTCTGTGCAGGACGCAGCATATCCATCCGGCAAGACACTGGTATCAACAATAATGGTGAGTGTTGGTGGCACCTGTAGGAGCCCGTTGTGTTTGTTGCGTATGATTATTTCCCCTGATGAAGTGCATTTTTGAAAGGTTTTCTTCATTTAGAATAATAGATGTCAGCAACAAGCACACTCATAATCCACAAGTTCTTTGTGTCTTCTAGACTGCCGATTTGCTCCTATACGCAGTACGGTGAGCTGGCTATGTTAGACAGCCTTAAAGTTAGGAACATTGGATGTTGCGTTGTAATGCAGTCTAACTTGTATTTCTTAGTGAACTTATTTGTGGTCTGCTTCTCGCACCTAGTGTAAAGTCAAAATAGAAGAAACTTTATTGGCTTTTCATGTCTGACAGAAGTTTCATGCCTTCATCTATAACATTGTAGTTTTGCTCTTGTATCATATTAAATATATTTTCAGTCTTCACTGTTTGTGTGTGTGTGTGTCGAGGCTTGTCATTGGCTTCTGAAAATACAATATCTGTAAATATGAGCACATAATTGACAACTATACACTCTTGCATGTAGCATGGTTGTAACAATGATCTGTATTTTTCTAAGTTCCAGCAGTAACAAGGGGTTTGGTGCTCCACGGTCATGTACAGTGTATCAAGAACAGAGCACAGAAGACCAACAAGTATAAAGGGACTGCCAGTGACTGTTCTCCTGCTCAAAGTTTACAACAGCAGAAAGAGCACATTGTGATGTCAGGAGCAGCTGCTGCTTAACTTCTTAGCAGTGCATTATTCAGCAGTTCATTTGCTTGCATTCAAAATTATTTAAATTTTGCATGGAAGATACCAAACTATGACACTAATTTAAAGGCAGCTGTAGTGTTAGTGGGCAAATATTTTTGAGCTGAAGTTTTTAACATCTGTGTTAAGTGCCTGCATGCCTCTACATTTACATGCCAGAAATCACAGCATCCATGGTCGCCAATGATAACTGTGTCTGCATTCTTTGTAGTACAAGAAGTAAAGCCATGGATGCAGTAATCATGTACTTAGTCGATGTAATCCTTCAGTGTACACTCATTTGTATAGCACCAATGATGCCATGAGTGTATAAGCTCTGGGAAGTGAATCTATGTGGATTATTTTATTTGGAAGGAAGTAGATCATCACTACTCCTAGTATATCTTAGCAGAATATTTTAGTGCTCGGGTATTATCCCACTGCCTGTCCGTCCTTCAACAGTCTACTTATCTACTGTGTAAGTGTAACTTTTTAAATGTATACTTTGCTCGGATAGGTTTGTTCATAATGTAATGCAAGTGACTTACCATCTATGCAGCTCTACTCAGACTAGAAATAAAAGTACTTATTTTTATATGTAGCTATACCATGCATTCACTTGTGTTTTTCTAGGTGCCTGTACAATTGTTTAGCCATACAAAAGTGCTGGTATGCTCTAATATTGAATCTGGCATCTTAAAATAGTTTGTTAGTGGAAGTAAGAATGTGTTTACAATCAATATTACTATCCTCAGATGAACTGTGAAAACTCTGTGGAAATTTATTTACATTTTTGAACTTTGTGAAGGCAAATGTTGTTATGTTCTTTTATTGTGGTCCCTGTTTCATGCAAATGACACATAATTACTTTGCAGTGGCATAGTATTAGTTGTTACTTTACACATATGTGCTGAGCAACATCGCAGTTGAGGCCAGCAGCAAGACATACATGCAGTGCACTGGAGCATCACCTCACATAGTGTACAGTCTTTGCCCACAAGTAAACTCAATATTTTTCAAGCAGACTAATAGACAGCTGTATGGGAACTGTGTTGATGTGCAAACTTTGAAGTCTTCTTGAGGAGTGTTTTTTCATCATTTTTGTCCAAGTGATGTAGCTACCCAAGGCCACAACTGGTGGGAATGTGGTGGTTTCCTCTCTCCAAAAGCACTCTTACCAGCTGCCTCAATGTTAGCATGGGGTGAATTCACGAACTGGAAAAATAATTGGTCTTTGTTTTCTTGGCCGAAAGAGTCGCTTCCACCGTTGAGCCACCACGACGCGCCAGAATAGAAACTTTTAGCTAAATAAAGTTGATTCTACTTTTGAGAAGTGTTTTGGGGAAACGAAATGGCACCCATAGCTGTCAATATAAACACTGTTTGCACCAAGGAGCTTAGTAGCTTATAATTGTATTATTCATGTTTTGTCTAGGATTTACTCGTGCTGTGCCAACTTTCAGCCCAAGTGTCCTAACATGCTTTGTTAGTGGGTTGTGAATGAGCCAAGCTATGTAAATAAACAGAGTGATATTGCAGACATGTACAAAATATTGATGCATAGCCCTTTTCTTTAGCATGACATTGTCAAGGGCTTTATTCTTGTGTTTTTTATAAAAACTGCTTGTCACTGGGCAGCAGCAGAAAACTATGCATCAAGCTTTTGCAAGATAATTCGAGAAACACCGTGTTCAGACATAACAGTGCCGGTGGATATCTCTCGTAAGTTACTTTCTGTAGTATATTCAAAATGAGTGTATTAGAATTGTTATTTCATAGCCAATCATTTTAATATTTACACCTGAGTGTACGTATGTATGTATGGGTGTACATATGTATATGTGTGTGCGCGTATATGTATGTATGTATGTATGTATGTATGTATGTATGTATGTATGTATGTATGTATGTATGTATGTATGTATGTATGTATGTATGTATGTATGTATGTATGTATGTATGTATGTATGTATGTATGTATGTATGTATGTATGTATGTATGTATGTATGTATGTATGTATGTATGTATGTATGTACGTATGTATGTATGTATGTATGTATGTATGTGTGTATGTATGTATGTATCTTTTAAATGAGAATCCGTTCATCATTGGTGAGTAAGTTTGGTAATGATTTGGCTGAATTTGTTTCTAGTTATTTCTCTTTTGAGCCATTATACATTTCAATTTGTTTTGTACTGCATAAAAATAAATGTAACCTCACACAGAATATGTGTGTTCGAAGAAGTTTCATTTACCAACCGACAGTCATGGGCAAGAAATTGGGTAAAATGGAACGAACCTGCGAAGATTAGTTTCGAGCATAGCTACTCTACATGGCATATCTCGTACACATTGCGTTGGTTGAATATGTCGATTTCAACCTTTCAATTTTAATCAGAATAAGCAAGCTATCACCCGTGGTTGTATATGCGTGTGATATTTATGCATACTGTGATACCGGTTCGCAATTACAATTAAGGTCACAAACCTAGTCAAGCTGAATGCACGATTTTTGTCCATGCACCTTTCATCTGCACTGGAACTGTTGTTAATAAAAAATAAACTTCAGTTTAGAAATTTATTCTAGTAGCCAAAAGCAGTGTATCTCTTTTTCACTCAAATCAAATTGCCATTGCTCTGTTCCATTCTGGACAATACGGGACCTTCTCAGCAGAACTCGATTAACTGCTATAGTTCACTCTAACCATTGACAGCGACATTACACTGAAGCGTGCAGCATGACAAATAGCGGGAGAGAAGACACAAACTAATCACTCTGTTTGCATCAGCTCCAACTGTCCGTGCTCTTTGGTCTTGCTGCATGTGATGATGCCCACCAAATTAGCACGAAAGCGTGTCCCTACAAAGGCAGTCAACTTGGCTGCAAGCAGTTAGCTCACTGCATGTGTAGATTTTCTTCAAAACACCGTGAAGACTGATTGCTGGTCGAATATCCAAACACGTGAAAAGTAATATACCAGGTATGGTATTGGCATTTCAGCACTGGACACTTTTGCTATAAGAGAGGATGGAGGAAAAAATTATGAACCCTGAATTGTTTAATTTTTGAAGGAGTATAGTACAGCGCTTTATGGTCAAAAGGGGAGTGAAAGAAGCTAGTGCGAAAGCCTACTTCTCGAAAACTTAGTACCCACCACCACGCATAATGTCAGGCCGGGCAACCTCTTGAAAAAAAAAGTTCTCAGAGATTCTGCGAATCGAACCAAGTACCTCCTAGATTGTAGTTGAGCGCTGTAACCGCTCGTCCACTGCAGCAGTGCTTGTGTTCGCCTTATTGCTGATATATCGTCATTCCTTCGGATGAAGCCAAATGCCAAAACGTCTCGTGAAACTTTGTCAAAAATAGAAAAAATAGCTAGAATGCGTTTTCCCAAGGTTACTAGAAGATAGAAACCGCCACGTGTGATTGTATAACCGTGCGCTATTTATTCTTGTACATTACTGTCATGACGTTGGGATAGGCGGCTCTAACGTACGCTACCTTCTCATAGTTTTCCAAATATAGATAAGAAAATAAAAATATATATCGGCCTGTGACAACGCTAATAAACTATTATGAGTTCACTGTCACTAGTGTCACTTTCACTAGATGAATGCTCAGTTTGCTTTCATTATCGTTATTTAGAAAAGTTTTGGCTCATTAACTCAACTCTCTTAATTAGCATTGATTCTCACACCTAAGGACAGCCACACTTCGTCTCGCTTTCTGAGTGGCTGTCACTCTCATATAACGCGTACTCCACTTTTTTATGCTCTCCGAGCATCTGACCCTGTTTTGCGGAGACTTTCCCTGACGTCTGCTGGGCCAGAAAATTGTCTTTATCTATCAGTTTCAAGCTTTCGCGAAGCCTAAACGAGAGTTTCTCTCTCTTTTTATCCTTTTCGCACGTGTAATAACGTCTCTCGACCTCAAGACTCGTATACACGTCCCTTGCTTTGTTTGCGCACTCAAACAACGCTGGACGAAATATTTGCACCGTGTTTTGTGAAAAGCATTAGCACTGAGACACCTCCCGACGAGTCGCCCTCATTTTACGTAGACATATACCTGAGCGTAAGCGTATGCACGTTCTCGCATTCCGGCTTTATAAAAATGCTGCGGTGCATGGAACCAGCGAAATTGTGCTCACAATTTCATTTGATTACTGCTGTTATCTATTTCCGCACAATTTGTCTGCAGGCACAAAAGTCGCCCATGTGTCTTGTAATAGGAATATTGTAACAAAGGCTACCTTTGACTATAGGTACAAAACACCCTTACGTTCACCACTATACCGTGCTAGATTGCACCGAATTAGTTAAGTAGCAGCGCAGCTTCAATGAAATGTAAGGTAACTGGTCGCGTTAAATAGGCGAAGACATTCGAGGCACATTTTCAAACATTGCATGCATCGATTTATGTGTGGTTTCATTTATGTGGTACACCTGGAGTGTTGTTTACTTGTACTTGGCGAGATAGTGCATGGATTGCTCGATGACTTAAGGCCATCGAGCAATTTCGTTTTTAGCTACAGTCGTTGATGAAAGGCGAGTGCTTGGCTTTGCACAGCCCGCCAAAACGCCTATTACAACGTACGCGGCATCCCGTAAGCGCTGTAGCAGACGCTCGCGGAACTGAAACTTAGATGCAGCAAATCATTGGCTGTCATCGTATACTCTCGATGCTAGACGCTTTGCGTGCTACCTTGATATTATCGGCACACACTTCTTTCTTTCCTTGTCGTTTCATCAGCTATCGTGTGTCCTCCTTGCCCTCTTAAGAGCTGAATAAGGTAAATTCATACCCGCGCTATAGTAATCCCTCCAGATAAGAGAACTTTTGGCTAAGAAAATGCGTAGCCAAAGAGAAAGCTTTGTGAATTCGGCCCCAGTTTCTTTCAGTAATGCTGTGTGGCAAAAGAACGTGATACAAAAACTGTCATGCTTGCATGGTTACTTTAATTGTAGACGCAGTGAAACGGTGCACAATTGAAAGCCTACTGAAAGCTCCAATGCTTGTAAGAAAACGTCGTTATTATTTAAGGCGGAACGTTGGTGTATTTAATTTTGTAACATATATGCCCTTCCGGTGGGGAAGGGGGGGGGGGGGGGCAAGCGCTTTGACGTTGCAAGCGTGACGATCTTGGGCAGATCCATTGCGTAGCGAAATCGGGCGCGATTTTTGTTTTAGCATCGTAAGATGGACTTAGCTGCAGTGCACTTCTTATATATGCATTTTCTTTTAGAAAAAAAAATAGCTCAAGTGGAAGAAAGTACCGGCCCATACTCAGTACGCAGTTCAGATACTGTTTCCTGTGAAAAGTAATACATTCAAGGAGTTTATATTCGTATATAAGAGAGTGAGAAAAGCGCGTGTTTTAAGAGGGATTAGCTGGTAAATATTTAGTTCTGCAAGTTAATCAGAACAAATCATATATTGCGGAGTTCCCTTGGTCATTTTTTTGTTTCCTTTAGTTCATTTTTAGACGACTTTAAAACATGTTTAATGTTGTCGATTCGCCTGCAATTAGCAAAATACGTAGCTTTTCAATGTCAGGTTGAAGTGTTCGCTTTTCTAAAATGATCATATGCATTATTCTAAGTGTATACACTGTGTGTGCTGTCTCACCATACTTACGCACATGTACATTTTTTCTGTATTATTCCCTCCATCTTGGTCGACGCAGGGAAACACGTTCGGAAGAAATCCGCATCTTTTTATTGTCCTGTTCTTGTTCTCTACAAGCACGCATACACGAGCGCCGACTTCCACTCCAGTGCAAATCAAGTGGTGGCGCAAGCTATTGGTGAAGTGATCCAATTTCGGCGAAATGCCGCAACTACACGAGATCAATCGAGGGGGCCGCCAGTGTAGTGACTGTGCTTGATCGCTCTTCTCGCCAAGAGTTTTTCTGTCTCCGAGTTCAATCCTCGGTTACCTTGCTCAGCTCGCAAAGCAGGACTCCCTCGTTTTTTTCCGGGGTCATTTATTTTCTGGTTTATCGAAACCACTACTTTAGCGATTGCTACAAACTACTAGTGCAACATATACACACGAAAAGTAATAAGTTACCACGTACATTGATAATCAAGCTCGACAGATCGTAAGAAAAAATTGAATGGAGTAGGCCGTTTTTGTTTGTCTCTATTTTTTATTTCTTGATCTCTGTCTTTTCTTTTGTTTTTTATCGATGTTCTTTCTTTGTACTTTTGTCTCTGATATTTCAGTTTTTTTTCTTTCTCGATGTAAACATTTTTTTACTCCTCTTTTTTTTCTATTTGTCTCACTATTGCTCGCCTCCCCCTCCCCCCGTCTTTTATGTATTTTTCTCTTTCTGCCACTTCTTTGTGTGTTTTGACTTTTATTTGTGCGTTTTTGTGCCTTTTTTGCCTTTATTTTGAGTATGTTTTCTTTGTGTTTTTTTTGTCTCTGTTGTTCTATGCTATGCTTTACTATCCTTCGTCATCCTCACCCTTGCAGCTCTCCTGTTCATTGCTATTTTTCTTTCCCACACTCTTTTCATATTACAATATAAAATGCTATATTTTGCTCAGCTAGCATGCCTGGACAGCTGAGAAGTGCACGTCGATTCATCGACAGACATTTTCATGGAAACTGTTGCGCAAATTATGGAGATTTTCAGAGTCCAGTCTGGACCATTGGACTGCGTCACCATACTTGACTTGCTGAAATATATGAAAAAAATCACGGCATATCCATGGAGTGAATGATGATCTGTGAGCGAAGCGCTTAGAAGACGTGGTCAGGGAAGAGACAGGACACACACAGTCCACATGTTAACTTGTACAGGACAAACACAGCGCAATGTTCAAATTGTTTCAAGTTGAAAGTAGCCCTGTGTGTACTGTCTCTTCAATGTTCGTCTCCTCAAGGCACATCCACATCATCGACATGCAGGACCCACAAGCTCATCTATGTTCGTTGCTTCTGTTTGCTATGTGCTATGTTTGCTACGTATTTATTGCATTTTGCTTCGCTGGCTGCTGCTGAAGCTCGGCGCTTTGCGCTGATATGTATTCGCGTATATCGCATCACTGCACTATTGCAGCCTCACTCAATAAAGTCTGCTGTCGGGTTAGTTAGAGCTCAGTTATCGACGACGAGGGATCTTCGTGCCGGCATAAAACAGAGAAATATAGTTCCTTCATTTTGACTACCTTGCTTTTGACATTTAAACTAACCATCCAGACGATTTCGAACTACTTTATTCTGCCATCGCTCACACGAACCTCTATGCTTTTCTGTAAATAAACCTGTCTTTTTCTTCTAAACAGTTAATTAGGGCAATATAATTATGAACAACTTGCAGCCTGAAGATTAGCCCAATTATTTGAGTTTTGAGCTATTCGCTTAAACTTTTGCTTCTGACGAGCCACAAAGGGATTTCTAGTTCCCATGCGTTTGTGTGTAGTGACGAGAATAGTAATCCTTAATGGCAGCATCACTTTGCGGCTTTCGAGACCAAAAATGTTCGCTCTGAAAACATGTAAATAGAAGTGACACCAATAATTGTTTTGTCACTCAGGGTCATTTGCGACGCTAGTTCTTAATTTCAAAGTTGTTTCGTTGTTCAGCTTTGCGCTCTTTTTTTGTGTGTCATCGGCAAAAAGGGCGGGGCCCGCAAGGCAGTGAGGGGGCCAGGTGGCACACGCGTATGTCTGATATGTTTGGAATTCCATAGAAAAACAAAATCGAGAATTTTATGTTTTGCTTGTCCGAAGAATAAAGTGTCGCATTGAGCAGAACCAGTGAGCACGTGGTAGGGAGAGGGGGGGAAATGAACAACAAGAGAGAAGGCAGGGAGGTTAACCAGGCACATGCCCGGTTTGCTACCCTACGCTAGGGGGAATGGGAAGGGGGCATAAAGATGGGAGAGAGATGAAAGAAAAGAGAAAGAGAGAAAGAAAAGGATTGTCAGAGCGCAGAAGAGTCAGGAGAGAGCAGCCTGAGTGTAAATGGTAGAGCTAAGAGTTGAGGAAAAATAAATAATTAAAGAGCTGGTAATTTCTAGAATCGTGAAGAAAATAGAAGATTTGAACGTCCAAAAGCAAGTTGCAATAGTATACAGCGACTGATGCTTTGAAGTTTCAAGTTGTTGCGCTTGAGCAAAGCCGGGTTATAAATATCAGCCCACCCAAAGCAGAAATCGACATATCATTGACGCATTGTCACTGGCTCAGCTGTGGCGTGATACTGCCTTTTTTCGACATGCCACTTTTGCGTCACCGTCTCCGGCGAGGATTCTTTGATGCGTCGTAGTATGGGTGTAGATGCACTGGCTAGATTTTCATTTTTATTCTGGTATCGGTGAGATACTGCTCCTGAAAATTGCAGCTATGAAACTTGAAGGGAAACATGATAATATTCACAATAACTTCAAAATTTTCTGCAGTAGTGCAGTTCCACCTTATAAGACAAAAAGCGCTGAATGCAGTTTGCTTTAATTAGAGTATTTATAGGCTGCTGTCTACACATGCCTGTTCAAGTCTTCTCATACCAACACACTTATTTATTTGTAAATTTATCAATACAGCCTCTCCATCAATGCGATATTCATGAATCTCAATGAGTTCCGCAGAACCCACCCAAAGGGTGTACATTTTATTAGCATTAGCACCAGAACAATCCACAATTAATGTGAACAACTGCATAGGTTTGCGTATTGCCCTACGGACAGTTGTGGACCTTTCGCTGATTCGCAAAAGGAATAATTATGTCACAGTGGGCACTTAACAAATATGCTTGCGATAGGCATTCAATGATACTTCGGAACGGTCAGTGTTATACGCGAAGTCGTTGGTTGCCTAACGGCATGATTGAGGCATTCACCGAGAACCAAAGCCGCCTTGCAATTCAGGAGGTGGCGCACACGAGGCTAAATACGCAATCGCGTTCAATTCTTGAAGGCGACGCTCAAGTGGCCTCCAATTTTTATATATATTCATAGTGCAAGTCTGTTAGCTTTCGATAACATGACACATTTCTTACGCCATTCCCCTTTTGTTTGTCATTTGACAACACGCCACTGCGACAACTTAGCCGCCTGGAGGACATGATATTACTAAGGTCTTTGGGTGGTTACACTGAGATAAGATGGGTTTTACCTACAGAGCGCTATAGTCGACTAGTCAATCTTTCGTGCTAACAAACGTTCGAACGTCGGAACGTTTTTTTCTATACTTGCGCACACATACTGAAAGTGCTTCCGCATTCATACCGGTTGCCATGCAGCCGTAATAGTCCTGTACGACCAGGATAATTGAAACACGTTGATGGCGAAGTAGCTTGTGAAGGGCTCTAGGTTTACGACTGCAGAGCTAGCTTAGCTGGCTTTCAAGTATGATCCTGCATACGTTTTCCTAGACCAGGCTGCGCATATATATCGCTGCGTGATCATGTTTACATAGTAACGTGGCAGTCAAGAGGAAATTTGGAGGAGTGGGCGCAAATGGCTCGAGTTTTACAGCCTGGTGATTCGGGAGCAGCCGTCGCACCTTGAGCTCTCGGCATGCGTTCGTTAACGGGAGAGAGCGCTCGTACACGTTAAACGGTCCGGGTACGTTTTCGGTTCAGCTCCCAATTTCAAGTATAGGCTCAGTACGTATCTGTAGAAGCTGGTTTCTGGCTATAGGAACAAGCTCGGCTTTTCTAAAGAAAATGTTTTTCAAGGTTCTCGCTTAAGCAGATCAGGAAGGAGCTGACTAGCGAAAATTTTTCACCGTGAGCTAGGCAATCAAGGCGCACAAGTTGCACAGATTGTTCGAAGATTCAACACGATATGAGTTACAAAAAACTTCTCAACGCTAGCTTCAAAAAATGAAATCTATGAATTGAGAGGAACCATTTTCTGCATCTTATGAGCCTGGCTTGTAAATTCAGAGGTAGCCGTTCGAAACATGCACTTAGAAAAAAGGGGATTAATAACGAACAATGCGAGTAAGTTAGAGAGTGAGTACCAGGAAAGGTCGAGGAACAAATGATTATAATAAGATTTTTAAGAAATGTGTCCCTCACATCGCCGAGCAATGAAGACAATAAGTCAATGTTACCTTTGTGTAACGCCCTAAGTGATACGGTGTTAGAAGTTGGAAGTACGGTAGTTAGACAGGACACTGGCAAGCTGTCCCGGGAAACGAAGAATCTTATTAGGAACCGTCAAAGCATAAACGTCTCAAGCAAAACAAATAAAATACAGTTGGTAGAGCTTTGGAAGTTTAATAATAGGCGTAAGGTATCCGATATAAGAAGGTATGATTAAAATATAAGAAACAATGCGATATAAGAAACAATGTGATTAAAAATTATGCTGTGTACCTGCGGGCAAACTTTGAAACTATATGAGTGCAATGTTTCGGATTTCGTGTGACCACCTATTTATTTCTGTTATTCTTAATAAGTGAATGCTCTTTCAAAATAAGCAGGCTGTTCTCCACGATACTCCGCGTCGTATATATAGTTGGCTCTGGTTAGGGCACAACTTTTTTAGCTCTGCAGGGATTTACGCTGTGTAACTTCGTTACGACGACTAATTCCAGCCTGCCGGCACAAAGCGAATGTTCTCAGAGCTCATATGCTCTACCCACAAGGCGGCCTAAATGCAACCCTTAAAGAACCAGTGAGGGTGAGTCACATAGCGTAAACATCGAGCGAGTGAGAAAAAGATTGTAATGGCTGCCAGCGGGTCGCGCGTTAGTGCCTGCGCGTGGCATCAACGGCAACGCCTCTTGTTCTTTGAAGGGGTAGTTAGGGCGCCGCGAGGATGGCTTCTTCCTCACGTGATCTTGTGTCTGTGGCATGTTGGAAAATCACATACGCTTCGAGAAAAATTATTGCGGATGCAAACTCCGTGTTGGTCCACAATATTAAAAAAAGAAATGGAACAAAACAATGAAAAAAAAGCGAAAAGAAAAAGCAACCAGGGCATGGCTGAAAAGCCAAGGGACGTGAACTTTGATTTGAAGAGGGAAGGATTGAGAAAAGAGTGATTGAGTGTGCTCGTGTTCGTCTGCATTATTTAGTTTTTCTTGCTTAGCAGATTTGATTTTATGTGACAGCCCTTAGGCGATGTTTGGGCAACCTTTTGAGGAGGTGAAAAGTTTTCCTCGCATTTGCAGGCTAAAAATGTTTTTGTGTCCAAACAGCATTGCAGGTTGGAAGAAAAAGCATAGCAACTAGTGAGTGATAACAGTGAAAGGTGGACACCTGCAGTGAGTGAACACATATAGTCAATTTTTAGAAGGTATTTTTTGATCGAGAAAATTTAGGTACAGATATGTCGTAAAACACTGCGTGGAGTCAATATCCTCGTTACAGCTTACTGCTTCCTTTCCATCCGTCAGTTATGACACTTACGAGTAAGTAATTTTTTTTTCCACCGGTTCACTCTTATTCATCTCTCCAATGTTATTTTCTTGTCACTCGCCCTCGATTTTTCATTCCCGCCAGAAGAAAAACTTGAGAAGTAGTCATGAACTTCCTGAATTTTGTGAAACAAAATTTCAAAGTTCATGGTTTTTGTGGCTTCATGGCCCAATGCGCAGCCAACTGATGTTACCTACGTCATCACATGACGTATTACGTCATCTTCTAGATGAAGATAGAGTGAAAACTTGGAATCTACATGAATCAGCTTTATTTGCGTGGAAAGTGGTGCAGTATTCAATATCATATTCCTGCATAGGCAACACTGTCTTTCAACAGGAACGAAAATGCATATGCAAACGCGTGTCAAGGCCAGAGGACTGTATAGAGCTGCTCTGAGCGTGATTACTGGACACAAATAACGAAATGAGCAGATAATTACGAAATTACCAAAGACCCATTATCAATACATTATCAAATAGTGTTTGCAAGTACATAAAACTATGTTGTAGTGCCAGCAATATTCAATTTTGAATTTAAAAGCTGGTGCAACAAGCAACACTTGCTTTTTAGTGTATTGTTTCAACCCGAGTACGATATGAATGTACCCACTTTCAATGAAACGATTACCAATACATATGTGCGCACATGGACAGGCACTGAATGTTGATGCTCATCATTGGGGCAGCAGTAAATGCGAGGACACTGATGTATACAGTACTTGCCATCACAATGAATGGAAATGGTTCACGTATGCAAGGTTGTTAGGTGTTTTCAGGACAGTTTGCTTAAATGACCTAGGAAAACAGACGGAGATGGACTTGGACATAAATCTGTATTTATAAAGCATTGATTTTCTTATATTTATTTTCGTTAGTCATGTCTGCTTACCGTTTACGTTTTCAGGCATACTTATGCGCTTTACTAGTACGTGTTGTTGAGCTAGTTGATTCATGCTGAAGAAATATCAAGGACGCAACCCACGGAGACGAAAAATCCACGCATCTTTACAAAGTGAACGATGACGAGTAAACGAAGCTGGGTCTTAGCTTATAATGTCTATGTTGAAATAACCGGCTAGTACAAACGATGGCCAGATGAATCGACGGACATGTAGACAGACGCAGACACGCACGGACGCACGGACGGACAGATACACAGAAAGACGGACACAAGGACGTACGCACAGATGCAAGGGTGAATGGATGGCACAAGTGATAATAAACTCTGCTCTCCTATACTTGAATGATGTAAACATAAAGTCGGTTTTTCCACAGCTAGATGTTTTCGTTTTGCATTGGCCAGGTGTTTAGTTTCAGTTTCGATTTTCTGAAGCGAGACGGAAACAAGGCTCGGACATAAGAATGTTCACTTAAAGAAAGAAATAAGACAAGATAGAGCGCCATCCTGTCCACTCTTTTCTGTCCTACCAAAGACACTGGCGTCTTTTTGATCTATTGGCCATGCCTCTACCTATTTTGCCTACATCAATGGTGTCGTTGACCTCTATTCAATAGTACCACATTTAAATATGTACATTGTGATGTTGTTATAGATGCAGACGACCTGAATAACGAAAGTACGTAGAGTGACCACACACAATCCGCCACAAAACATATGATCAAAAGGTCCATTGCGAAAAAGTATACAATCATTTTTTTTTTTACACAGCGTGGTTGTTTTGTTGTCATTGCAGCCGAGTAAGTAGGAGTTCTTAAATACCAATATATGCGGTCAGACTACTCTCTGAAAAGCATAGGTGGCATGAATACGTCTCCTCTTATTTTTGTTGAGCAGTTTTTCTTGGCACCAACAAAGAGCGGCACTAGCAACTCAGGCAAGATCACTGCTACCCACAGCCTGATATCTCAGCCTAATTATCACATCCATCTTTTTGTCTGTTTTTCGCTGCTACCCCAACAAAAAAATAAGTATTTTGATGACACTGGTTTTGCTATAACAAGCTGGTTTGTTTTGCTTCATTGTAGAGCTTTCCGGTGTCGTGTTTCCTGTGGAGGTCATTAATTTTGTGAGCGGCAGCTTCTGGCCGCGCCCAACCGCAAAACAACGCTTCGAGGATCCAACGATGTGCTCGGAAATGTCACGTGTCGGCTTTATTTCACCCCTCTCTTCCATGGTTTTTCGTATAAGAGGCAATATTCTGGGCTGTCGTTTTAAGCACACAATTTTTTTCTTATTTTATATTTTACTGTAGCTTGCTCTTAGCATTGAAAGGAAGGATTCGCGGTAGTGTGAATAATAGTGCTCTTTTGTTTTGTCTGTAAGTGTCCTAGGTAGAAGCTTGAGTAAAGTGACATCTTATGCGCAGTGCAACTTTTCACGCAAATCCTGCTCCCATCCATTCATTGTAAAAAGACGTCTCGTGGCTTGTCTGCAAGACGAAACTGACAGATTCCTGACAAACGTGGCAAAGTTGCATGAAGTATCATTAGAGCTTCATTAATTGACTCAGTCATTGCTAAATTGATAATATTTAGCCAGTAAAAACGACGTGCTAAGAAAATATAGGTACTGATAAAAAATGATGATGAGACCATCTGACAATGTCGTTCCCCTGGAAATGCTTAGCTCACGCACGTGCCAAAGTTATTTTCGTTGTCGGCGCATCTTTGACGCGCCCGAGTTGTACTGAACAACACATGAATTCCCCTGGAAGAGAAAAAACTTTGATATATATGGGTGCTAAGTGTATTGCATAAATGTTGGTGCCTTATCAAAGATGCTTCAGTTTTTGTTGTAACTTCGAATAGTTCGATCCACGTCCAATGTGCGGTTCGAATTGCGAAATTCGGAGCAAGTTTTCTAGCTATGCGAAAAGCGGACTTATAAATATGTTATTAGTTGTGATCGAAATGCTAAAAGCCTAATTCAGTGCTGCAGCTAGCGAGAAACATGCGCATGGTGGATACATTGATTGATTTTATATGTGTGGTTTAACGTCCCAGAACCACCATATGATTATAAGAGACGCCGTAGTGAAGGGCTACGGAAATTTCGACCATCTGGGGCTCTTTAACGTGCACCTAAATCTGAGAACACGGGCCTACAACATTTCCACCTCCATCGGAAATGCAGCCGCCACAGCCGCAATTCTATCCCGCGACCTGCGGGTCAGCAGCCGAGTACCTCAGCCGCTAGACCACCATGGCAGGGCATGGCGGATACATTCAAATGTGACTACAGATTTCATTAAGTGCGTGCATTTGGATTCCCGCATCCTCTCATTTTGTGGCTTCATTTCGTTTTGCTGTCTTTCACTTGTGTTCCAACCGAAGTACATTGCTATTATATGGGCCAGGTTATAGTATAGACCAATGAAGAGGAATGGGAAGCTAGTTGGTTGGGTGTATATGGACGCCATTAATGGGTATCATCGTCCGACCTTATTTGTAATTAAATATAGATAAACTCAATTAAACTGTAACTCTTACTTGTCACAGTTAATTGTAACAGTTAAGTTCAACAATTACCCGTAACAGTTAATTGGAACAAATACAGTAGAATAACACCAAAAGGATTGAATGATAGAAAAACGATGAGCGGTGATCAAATTTAGTCTGCCCAAAATATAACAAAAAGCCTCAGTTTTAGCTTGCATGGCTTAATACTGCTACCTTCCTGAAATCAGTTTCTTGGTCATAGTTTAGCGTTCGTATGATGGTTACGACAAAAAGCAAAGTCGCTAAAATTTGCCAACAATTATTGGTTATATAGGTGCGCTAAATATTGAGCGAATTCAATACTAAAAATTCCAATTCTAATAAACAGATAAACCAACAGCTACACAATAAGAAATTGCGATGTATGAGCTAAGTGTTCACCGTCAGAATCTATTTGAGGCAACGGACCGAAAGGCAGTACCGGCTACGCAATCAGTGTTTATATATAGCGCCAATTTCTGATGTCATAGATCAATAAACACAACGTAACTGCGACTGATCTGTCTGCGACAAACAAAAGTAGCAACGATGGAAATATGTGCGCATGTTGCATCAACAATTTAAGTTATTTCGGTGCAACGAAAACACGCATACTGACAGAACAAGAGTGAGTTTGTTCCTTCATTGTGACCACTTGTGGCATATAGATGGGACATACAAAAAAAAATAATTCTCGTGCTAAACTTTCAGGCTTGGTAAAAAAAAAGACTGATTAATATGTATAGGAACACCAACACGCACACGACCACGAAGTGACCGGAACAAGCAGCCATCTTCGGGAATACATAAAAGGGAAAAATACATTTAACGCAAAAGAACCGACCAGCCACTTTCATTCATTGCGTCATCCTTAAATCTCTATAACATGGTATCTTTGTATGTTCATTGCGTTGGACGACGGGTTCTACAGACACGCGGATCAGCGTACGTAAGGGTGAGAGTAGGGGCGTTCGGCAATGAAACCTGAAGCGTATGGGAGCTTGGATAGAGTGTACCAGTACACTGCATTTGAAAGTCAAAGGCCAGACCTAATTGGTTTTGAAACTGCGGGGGAAGCGGAAAACAGAAAAAAAGTGACGCACGCACTCTTGGCTACACACGAATCGAATGATAAGCGAATTGAATAGCTGAGGGAACGTGAGTGCCGCCTTGGCGATGTAAATTAGATTTCGAGGGCAGTTGGAGAACTCCTGCGGCTTGAGTGAGAGTGCTCAGCGGAGGTTCCCAACTATGCAGTTTCACTGCCTGCTGCGTGCACTACACCATAGGAATCGGATATGCTGTCCTAATTTATGGAGGCAGGCCGTGATTTGCCCCGCCACGGTGGTCTAGTGGTTAAGGTACTCGGCTGCTGACCCGCACGTCGCGGGATCAAATCCCTGCTGTGGCGGCTGCATTTCCGATGGAGGCGGAAATGTTGTAGGCCCGTGTACTCAGATTTGGGTGCACGTTAAAAAACCCCAGGTAGTCAAAATTTCCGGAGCCCTCCACTACGGCGTCTCTCATAATCATATGGTGGTTTTGGGACGTTAAACCCCACAAATCAATCAATCAATCAATTAGCAGGCCGTGACATGAACAGTCAGTGCATGAAATGAAGTTATGAGAATTGGTAAATTGGCAGCGCAGTGATGATTACACTTACAGCAGCCCGATACTTCGCATGTTATGATGCACAAATTGTTTATTTTGCACTTTTTTTCCGGTGTAGGCTTTGTGCTCTACACGTCAGAGAACGCAACGTTAGCGGCGAGGACAATTTCATGCTTTCCAATGTTAAATTGTAGCAATACCACACGATTTCACAAACATACGCAACATTAGGCGACGCCCTGGAAGGAAATTTAAGCGTGGCTTGCCTTAAACGCCTTTGGCCTAATTCACAAAACCTCTATTCTTTAAGCGCATCTTCGCCTTCGTCAGCTGGTTCTGCTAGTGATACGTTCCCTATCGTGATTGACTAAGCTAATCACTTTAAAATAATTCAGTGTGAGACGATTTTGTGAGTTTGGGCCCCTATTCACAACCGAAAACTCTGCAGGTCCACTACGCCGTTGCGGGTAACCTTGTCAGTTAGTATGATTTATGTAGGGGCGAAAATAAATACTTCTTTTTTTTGTACTACATCTTTTACGAGTGAAATTCAATGAATGTTACACATAAAACATTCGTTAAAAATCCTTTGTTTCGTACATTCATACATGATGCATCTATATCTTCCAGCATACGAGCTCATATAGATATATATTATTCGCAACCTAAAACACTAGCAAAGACTGCAGAGTAAGGTACTAACGTTCGCGAACCATCAGATATTGAATACTGCAGTCTCTAAAAACAGGAGCGAAAAAAGAGTCGAAAGCCAAATTTTATTAGCAAGGCAGATGAGAGAAGCATGCATCTTTTGGATAAGTGATATGAAATACATCTTGTTACGTGGTCGCCCCAAGATATAACCAGCCCTAAGAAAAATGCATTTTCATGGAGCGTGGGCACGTGCTGCTGTGTGCATACCGTTAGCGGTACTAGTATAACTACATTGTCCTATTTTTCTACTACGCGCCTAAGCCAAAGCGGAACAATTTATCTATGAACTGCCGCGCACGGCTGCTTATCCTCTTTGCTGGCAACGTTCTGTACCGAAAAAAAAAGAGAAGAGATTGAGTGATGGAGAGCCGCTAGTATAGAAAGACCTTCACCAGAAACATGAAGTGGTTGAAAAAAAAAGACGGCAATATTGAAATTAAAGGTTTTTGCTTTACGGTAGAGCTCCCAGGGTTTTGAATAGTTAACTTAATCTGCATTTTAATGAAGCATCGAACGACTCACATCAGTTTCACTGACGCTTATATAGAGACCGATTATGCCGGATATGTGAACTGACACGTGCGCAAGGAAAAAGGAGGAAGACGAAGTGTTGACTGCCGCGTTGAGTTTTGTTTTAAATTCTATTTCTCTCGCTCCTAATATCTATGCGTAGTTTTGCTTGATTATCTCCATTTCTCTCTTTCTAATTCGTTGTATAGTAATTACTACTTTCCTCTCCACACTTCCCTCTTTATTAACCTTACATATGCCCTCTCCCTTACTTCTCTACCCTAACACTTTGCTATACAGCTCCATAACCAGGTTATGCTTTGCTCTGCAAGTCGCCCATCCTGCGAAACACTTGAGCATCTCGTAGTGCACTGTCCCACATTTGCTACGCAGCGGTCTTTGCTGATTAAGGAATATAAATTCTTAGGACTCAAGTGCGTGACCTTAGACTACTACCTCTTTCCGAGTGGTAGTGCTTCCCGACGCGACCAGGCCCACCAAGCTCTCCTTATATTTATGAACGAAACGGACCTGGTCACCCATTTATAGAGGTTTTTCTTTTTTTCTTTATTACTTTTTATTTATTTATTTTACTAATACTTCTCGAAGTCTTCGTTATTTTTTTTTCTGTCTTCCTCCTCTTCTCTCCTCTTTCTCCCCTCCAATCTTTGCTTCCACTGTTTCTTCCCTCCTCCCAAAAGAGTGAGCAGACGTTGTGCCCCTCCAGGTGGCAGTTGCCAGCTTGTTCTCTCCCTCTATCCTCTATGTCCTTGTGTATCCGTGTATGTAAATCAAATCAAATTAATCAAATCATCTGACAGTACATGCGCAGGTTCGAACCTCGCCTCGTGAAGAATCTTTTCCCCACAAAGTGTGTCTCTTTTTCTATGTATATTTCTATAGTTGTGCGTACTCGGGGTTCGAGGCTACTCAGCGTCTCACCAGAGACGTTTCCTGAGCCAACAGTTGCCCTCGTCATATTTAGTGAAGTAGTGGCGGGAAGTGAGATTTTGCTAGAAATCTCGGCACACACCCGTTCATGCATGATATTGGGTGTCTGGTGACCCAGGACTCTTCACGGCCGGCTACCGCAACTTCCCCGTTTAATATAATGCATATGCAATAGCACCGGAGCTCAGCCTACAGATATATCTGGTGAATTTTGTGACGGGAAAAATTTTCACATTTGAAGTGTAAGACGTAGCGGCGATAACGGACTGAAGGAGAGTACGCACACATGCGCGTGTCTGTGTACACTCTTTCTGTCTGTGTTCTTCCTCAGGCTTTACCACTCAAATATGCAAAACCAACACGCCCAGTCAGCCACTGTTACAAATTTTCACAATTTTGTGGTTAGCCTTTTATCAGAGAACCTGTATCAGCCGGCCGTAAACACCTTGTTATGTAAAAAAAATACTATAATAATTTTGAATTGGTATGTACCACCGAAAATTACTGACCTCACTCATCGTCGCTCGTGCAGAAGAAAAAGACGGTACAGAAACGAGGCAAACATCATTTAAAAGTGTTAAGCAAATGTAGCCAGTAATTGAGAAATGCTTTAATAAACCATTGGGATCATACCAGTCATAAACACTGTGGCGACACGTTTTAGCTTCAATGAAGCATGTGTACATAACGTTACATTACTATTTACAACGACAAATTGATGGCGAACGGGCAAAGATGGCGGCTGCGAGAAGACCAAGGAGGTTCGTTAACCTCCTTGGAGAAGACGCCGAAGCGATTGAAGACTTATTGAACGACGATATGGCCACATATGTATGGGAGGTGCAAACGCTTGGTTGTGAACAGCTGTATCGTGTTCGCGACTGCCTTGGATTTGACTCGAACCTCTCTGCCCTGCGGGAGAAACGTTATTTGATTGATATGTGAGGTTTAACGTCCCAAAATCACCTTAAGATTATGAGAGACGCCGTAGTGGAGGGCTCTAGAAATTTCGACCACCTGGGGTTCTTTAACGTGCCCCCAAACGCGGGAGCAACCTAGGAACAGTATAGCATCACCTAGATAGATTCTAGCAACAACTTCGAAGCAACCTAGAAGCAAGCATATGTGATCTCACAATCGTTCAAATACGTTGTCTCAAATGTTACAAACATTCGCGCAAACTTCGCCATTTTAGGCTTTGCCTCACGCAGTTCGTTTCAATAAATACCTAATCCAGTTTAGTCGTTGCAATCACGTCGTTAGTTTAAACGAAAATCGGATTTAGGGACACGATTTATGAGGCATTGTGTTGCATAACGCACCTTCATGAATGGATGAATTTTATTTGGTCCTTCGGAAGGTGCTTTAGCTCATTACGGACCGCTCTCTCGTCAGAACAGAAAGACTATGTCTCCATGCTGCGTCGCGTTCCCGTCGAACGGCGCATAGCTGTTGTTTGAGTCCGTTAGAAAATTTGTTTCTCTCAACAGGTGGTCGCAATGATGGTACCAGTGAATGATCGTGACTTGCAGCGCGGATAGTGACTATACTCTAGTGGAAAAGCACGGGGATTGAAAAGAGGCAAAGATAATATTTAGTCGAGCTGACTACACGGGGAAAACGTTGGTGAAATGACCAAAGCGCGAATGCACGTTCTCCGGACGACGAAGAGCGAAACTCGTGCTATGAGGCGCAGCTGCAAGCGATGATTTCATTCTCGACTGCCGAGCGCTCTTCCTATTCCACAACTGCTATAGCACCTAAGTGCTTCCCTCGAAGCATAAAAGACGGCCGCGCGGCGCATTAAAAGGAAGCGCTGTTTTATCGTCGCCATTCACCTGGTGGCTCTTTGTCTATGGCACCTATAGCTTTCTATGGGTCTCATATCACAATGTCTCGACTGAAAGGAGCAGCGCCTGGTAGCAGGCAGTTTCTCTGTCGTCGTTTGCTTTCTCTTGCGCTGTTTTCTCAGTTTTATAAGAGAATTGTGGCTCTCGAAGTGCATAGGCAGGAAAGATTCCTCTTCCGCCTTTCATCTTGTTATGAGCAGCAAAATATGGCGTGTTGGAGGAAATGTGTACCAGCGGAAAGAAGTCAAGGTGAAACTTGTCTTCGTGTTTCCTTTTGCTGGTGCTTTGTCGCGGACAGACTTATGGATACGAGTAGCGGCGGTTGGTGGAAGAACTGCGGGGGGATGATAAACAGTGTCTTAGGATAGACTTGCTGTTGCATTACCAAATAAATAAAGAACGCGAGATGTGTTTAACACTAACCTACTCATTTGGTGAAATTCAGCAGGAGAAGTACAATAGGATTGCAGTTATATTGATCAAGATGTGTTGAGCGTGCTCTTGACATCCACGCCTAGCTGCGTAGCTTGCCTACCTGCATACAACTCTAGCCCTACACGCAACCGAGTTTTACATCACGCCATTCGTATTATTGAATTTTTCATGTCTGAAGAGAGAAAAACAGCAAACCGGCTCCCTATAGGCTGGTTAACCTCCCTGCCTTTCTTTTCCCTCTATTTTCCTTCCTTCCTTCATGTCTGAATGCTCACTCCCTAATATTTTTTAACCGTGCATGCATGCTACTAGAGCTGAAAACGCTCGTGACTGAAAAACAGCACGTGCGGTGAACGGCACTATTGGCTTCACGGTATGAGAAAAAAACATATTCTTTTAACTCTAAGTTCTCACGTGCGAAACACCGTTATAGACGCTACGCAACATATTCGCTGTTCCTTACGATTTCCTTCGGGGAGGGGGGGGGACATTCTTATTGATACGCGCTGTCTGCAGTCATGTTCACTAGACCGCCAGATGAAGTGCACCTAATAGATTATATGTTGACTGTGCATTACTGCGTTTCTGACGATTTAGTTTGCCAGAACACAACATTAAAATATAGCCAATGACACACCACTTGTCCAACGTCTCTGAGCTCATTTGAATTCTCGTCGACAACATATAAGTTGTATTACTGATGCGTCTCCGATATCATATACTCTTTTAGAGGACGTTTGGTTAGGTGATTTCAGGTCCCATTACTTTTTGGCAGTACGGCAAACAGTGCGCCTAAGCGTGCAAGGCTATACGAAACAGTTTCTCCCGGAGACAATTTAGTCGCTAAAACAACGACTGTCCATGAATACGTAATAGCCTTCATATATCTTCTCATCTGGAACATCAGCAACAACACGGTCAGCAACTGAAATAGCAACGTCAGTGATTCTTTATTGTTCAATAATACGTATTCACAGCAAAATTTATGCGCACGTTGTGGCGTTTTCTACGGCACGATAACATCGTGCCGTCAGTTAAAGACGTGACTATCGTATTTACGGAATTGTAATTTGCCCCACTTAATCGGAATTGGAAAATTGAATTAGGGGGGTTGACTTACAATCGAAACTAAAATTTGTACCACAAGTTACGGTGTAATGAACGAGGAATCAGAAATGTTGGCGCTTGGTCGTGACATTACCTTTGCGTTTGGACTCTACCATTAAGTATACCGTATTTTAACGCGCAAGCTTGGATATTCAGCAACAATGCGTGGTAAATATTTGAAAGATAATTCAAGTGTATTGCCAAAAAGCTAGCTTTCTTTTCTGAGCTGTGAAGCATTGCGACAAAGGCAACCTGCACACCACCGGAGAGAGGGAGAAATAAACAACGCAGCTGCAAGGATTTTACGAATAGCGCATGGACCGGACGAACTGTTAGGTGACGTCATTTATAACGTAGTCACGTCTACACACAATGAATAGCTTGGCGAACAGTCACTCAAGTAGTGTTCGTGATGTTTTTGTTGCATACCAACGCAAATGTAGATAAAATTGCGAGTGGTTCTGACCGCTGTCGGGTACGATAACAGCTGGTGCGGGTGGTCAGATACTCATAATGTAATAGTATTGCAGTTACTTAGACGTGACATGCGAACATAAGCTTCTTGAAAATTTGGCCTGCTTTGCGTGAACGTAATGTCGAGTAAATGAAATAATGGTTGCTTGATGATTCAGCACTCAGAGAAAGAATCACAAGGTGCTGCGCTTTAGTGAGGACAATACTTAATCTGAAGCCCTTTAAAGTTGTGGAAACACTGTCCGCGCATATACCAAATGGCTTTAAAATTATCTTTATGAATATTATTCTTCAAGGCCACTTGCATAACGTGGTACAAACTTGAATACTTCACCGAAGCAATGAAGTTTGGGTTGGACTCCCAGGCACTGCGCAGATCTCTGCACAGCTCCTGCGCTATTTTAACTATCCAATTCATATTGGTAGCTATTTTGCCTTCCTTATCCCTTAGCGCATTCACCTGGTTTTTGCCTATCCCAAGTTGCGTCTTAACTTCAAAGCTTACTCCGTTCTTTAGACCCTTCTGTTTTATGTTATACTTTCTTACATCGTATACCTTACGCTTCTCAATCCACTTTGAAAGCTCTTCCAGTTCTATAATGTTCGTTGTGTATGAGGCTTTCATGATTTGACATTTTTTATGAGGTTCTTTGTCTCTTGGGACAGCTTGATATAGTGTCTTGCCTGACTACCATACTTCCGATTTCTACTTCACACTCCGGAATATTTCTCAAGTATGATTTGGGTGTGGGGTTGAACGTCCGAAAATCACCATATGATTATGAAAGACGCCGTAGTGGAGGCCTTCGGAAATTGCGACCATTTGAGGCTCTTTAACGTGTACCCAAATTTGAGCACACGGGCCTACAGCACTTGCGTCTCCATCCAAAATGCAGCCGCTGCAGCCGGGATTCTATCCCGCAACCTGCTGGTCAGTGGCCGAGTTCCCTAGTCACTAGACCACCACGGTGGGGCAATTTTCTTAACTATGAGAGTATAAAAAATAATTCAAGTCAGTATTCAGTGGCTCGGTGAAAAGCCTCACCGTGATTGTGACTGACCGTGAGGCAACTTAGCAACATGGTAAAAAACACAATCTGTCCCGAAGAGCTTACTTCGTTTCCTGAATTCAAGCTTATAATAATCGACAAATTTAGAATATATGGGGTTTAACGTCCCAAAACGACCATATGGTTATGAGATACTCCTCAGTGTGGGCCTAAAAAAATTTCCACCATCTGGTGTTTTTTAACGCGCACTGATAATCCACAGTACTCGGGGCTCTACCACTTCGCCGCCATTGAAATGCGAACGCTGCAGCCATGATTGAACCCGTGACCTTTGTTCCAGCTGCCGAGCGCCGTAACTACTACAGCACCACGGCGGATTAGAGTGTACAAAAAGCGGCCCCAAAGCAAAGAATGGCAAATGCCCTCACCCGCGCAGCTTCCTTTGATGATATTTGATGCAGTAGAATGAGTCAACTTGCAATACAGTAGATACCACGCAGTGCGTTTTCAAATGTTTCAGGCAGCATGTGGAGTTTGAGCAAACGCCCCTCCTTCTACCACACAAGTACACGTGTAAAGGCACTCTTCAAGGCGCTAACGAACAAATATAATACATGCATCTGCTTCAGTGCCCTCTTTTCATACGATGGTAATAAACATTTATTCCATATCTCCTTTACAGAAATGGTGTTGCCGTGCAAACACATAGAAACATCGTGATGGTATCAGCATGAAAACATTCATTGCGCTTTTGGTTTTGATTTACATATTTGTTCAAAGTAGCAAAAATAACGAGGCTGTTGACTACATTTCCTTGTCAATTTTCGAACAAAAGTTCTTCTGAACAAATTCTTGTGCTAAGCATTATGTCTGAAATTCAAAGTGCCTTTTCTTTTCCGAATGAATACACTCCAAGTTTAGATAAGCTCTTCTTGGTTCAATATATTCTTTCTCACTGCCAAATATTTAGCGTTAATGAGTGTTGAATGTTTTGCATATGCCCCCGTTTACCTACTTGTTGGGAACATTTGCTTGCACAAGTATTTTATTTGTTTGCGCAAATAAATTTTCTTTGCGCTCCCTCATACGGTATGATGGCGGCATACCGCGTATAATGGCAAATCCAAGTTCAGTACTCTAGCGTTACATGTCTTACATAAAATAATAAAGGCTTCTAAAACTACACTTATCCTGAACAACACAAGTGTTTGGCCATTGTAATGTTTTGACAATTAACGTTCGCAAAAAATTTTAGGCTAATTTACGTTTAAATTATAGTATTTCTGCTAGCTGTCTGAATTGAAATAGCTTTCAATCTAAATACGTAATGAAACTGCAATGCCATTTTGAGGAAGCTCCGAACACTGCTTTCAGGAGGGCCATTTTGCCGTGGAAAACCAATGTGTATTGAGGCGACTCGTACCCATGCGCAGAATGTTTCTCATTTGCTGTTTCCACGTCATTTTCAAGGCCCTCCAACTTGCAGCCGTGACTATATCGTTGTTCTATGCCACCTTTTCTCTCCTTTATAGCTCAAACTGCAGGTTCGGGAGTAAAGAATGTGATGACTCTCGTATCTCTTGTTCGTAAGCTCACTGCTATACAACGCCAGAGAAAGGAAACACCCCAACTTGAGATACGCTCACTTGTAGAATGAATTGTCGCGCAGGGCCAAAGAGAGTGATAGCAATGTCAGCCGTGTGAGAATGGCTGCAGTAAATTCTGAGCGCTCACTTCTGTAATGCAAGGACGTTGGAGAAGAAAGAGAAGTTGCAAAAGAAGTTTTTGAAGAAACAAGCCGATTGGAAAGCAACGACTAAACATAGAGCTCAGAAAGGTTGTCTGTGCACGTCAGTGTTACGTAGAAGATTTCAGTGTTGTGTCGCTATAAAGAGACGGAATAAATGAAGTATGCTACAGTAGTTTTTCTCATGCGAGATATACCGCAAGTACAAGTTGCTTTCCATTTAAGACGACTTGCTCAACTCTGTGAACTAATGGATTCATTGGGCACAACTTTGACAGCGAGGCTGCCAGCTTCAAGTTGATGGAATTTCTCCGTGGTGGCAGCTTGAAGCAAGGATAAATAAAGGAGCTCTCAACAGAATTACAAAATGGACTAAATTTTCTTCCCCAAGCTGGCTGAAATAAATTGCCCTACACCTAAATCAATAAAGCTGAATAAAAATACTTTTCTGACCCCACCTTCTCCGGTGCGCTCACACGCGCGCACGCACGCACGCACGCACATACACACATACACACACACACACACACGCACACGCACACATGCACGCGCACACGCGCACACGCATGCGCACACGCACACACACGCACGCACACGCACACACACACGCACACCCACACACACACGCACACACGCACACACACACAGATACACACACACACGCGCACACACGCACACACGCACACACACACATACACCAGACGCACACACACACGCACACACACACACACACGCGCGCGCAAACAGACATACACACACACGCACGCACGCACACACACACACAGACACACATACATACACACACACACACACACACACAAACGAAGGTGTTCTCGCGTGCGCATTTGCACTGACACGTCAATAAATTGCTTATGTGGTACTGTTGGAAATTTTTGTGGTAGTATTGCTCCAGTGTTCGAAAAGCTCGAGATCTTCGTAAGAGATGTGTAGATGCACTTAGTGCGTTGCTTAAACCATACTGTTTTATTCAAGTCTAGGCTGCTTTCTG
Source organism: Rhipicephalus microplus (assembly GCF_043290135.1). Lineage (NCBI taxonomy): Eukaryota > Metazoa > Arthropoda > Arachnida > Ixodida > Ixodidae > Rhipicephalus > Rhipicephalus microplus. The sequence continues at coordinate 54,527,999 of NC_134703.1, forward strand.
CTATGCTTATAGCATAAATAGCATAAATATTTGATGCCTACCAGGTGTTCATCAAAATTTACAACAACATTTGTTTAAAATGATGGAGGATAATTTGCTGCTGATGTAGGCTTTAGAATCATGCGCTACCATGGGATTGTTATATTCGTCATAATACGCTTGCAGAAGTGCATGTGCTCATACGGAAAACACTTATGCACTGAAAATTGCCAAAATATGGAAAACACAAATCACTTGGAATATTGGACGAAGAGCGCCAAAGGTTACAAAATACCGATGGAAGGTATTAGATACATGGTATCTAATTCAGAAAACATAGTATTTTGCATCTCTTTTATTTTTTTAATGAAGTAGGGAAATTCTCACAAGTTTTTCCAGCAGAAAAATGCAGTTATTTGATTAATATATCACAATAACGTTTTTTAGAAAGAAAACTTTTGTGACTGTTACATAATTACCATATTGAGTTTGACCATGACAAAATATAAAAAAACATCCGAAATTCTTTAACAAGATTCCTTCATAACAAAGAGGGTCTTCCTTTCAGCTGGGTCATACTCCCTAATTCTTCTTCAGTCCAGCGTTAAAAAATTGCTTTGAGTTGAATAGTATTCGTTGTTGTCACAGATAAAAGATAAGGGCACATTGTAGACGTCACCGCAATCGTCACTAATTACCTTTAGGTAAGCCTTTGCGTATCTGTTTCAAGGTGAGAGACAATGGAAATATTATTTCTTTGTTGATTGATATGTGAGGTTTAACGTCCCAAAACCACTTATGATTATGAGGGACGCCGTCGTAGAGGGCTCTGAAAGTTTTTACCACTTGGGGTTCTTTATCGGGCACCCAAATCTGAACACACGGGACTACAGCATTTCCGTCTCCATCGAAAATGCAGCCGCCACAACCGGGATTCCATCCCGCGACCTGCGGGTCAGCAGCCGAGTAGCTTAGCCACTAGACCACTACGGCGGGGCCTTATTTTTTTGTTCACATGGCCAAAAAAAGGTAGAGAAGTAGTTACAACATTTCCTTGGGAACTTTAAATCGGGCACTGTTTTTGAACCCTGTGCTTGTTTTTTCAACTGAATAAGTTGAATAAGTCTGTCAGAAAGCAGGCATGTTTTTTGGTGGGAAGGGGGAAAGGAGTAGAGAGTAACAGAACTAGTAAATATGCAAATAAAAAAGTGAAGTCATGTGTCGAGGAAAATATAATAAGTTTTAAAGTTTCGCAATATGTAATAGAAGGCTGAGTACTACATTTCCAAATTTTAAAAACGTTTCTCAGCATCGGGATTTCACTTTACTGCACGTGCATTTTAAACACTTCTAAAGTCTCTGCTTTTGTGGTGGTAAAGAGATGAGCCTTGTTCAAAGTAATCGGCAACGAATGCAGGATGAAATGAAACATTGCGTTTTGTTTATGCAGGATGAAGCATAAGTTTTTACAGGCAGTGGAATATCAGAGCCTGTAACGTCGTTTTTTTTAAGTATGATAACATATTACAGTAACCATTGCCTTGTTGTCTTAAACATAAATTACGTATAGGTGAAATACTTTGGCAAGCTTTTATTGCCTTTGCAAGACATTTAGATAACATCACATTCAGTTTGATAGACTCTAGAACTCAGAAAAGGAGGGTTACTTTTTTCTGAAATGTGTTCAATGATGAAATAAATAATGCCAATAAAGAAGCGTTTCGCCGAATAGAGCGTTCCCCCAAACTCGTTCTCTCTTTGTTATTCGTTTTTCCGCTGTGCTGTACCCCTGACTCCCAAGCTATGAACAGCCAGGATACTTAGCATCCGAGAAAATTATGACGTTCATCGTTCCCCTCGTCTGCACGTCGACTACAAACTTATGGCAGAAAACAAAGCGAGTGCACTAGAGAGTTGCCTGACACGTCACTACAGATAGAGAAGTCAGGTTCGTTTTTTTTCTTGTATTTTTGTTAGTATTGAACCTCGCAATATATGCTTACCGCGAAAGTCATTAATGCTGCGTGTGAAAGCTACTGGCCACACCTACGTGCAAAACTACGCCACCGGGATCCAGATACGTGACAAAAAGCCTCGTATGTTACCTCTATTTTGCCCACGACATCCCAGTGTTTTTCTTTTTTTTTTCGGGTGACCTTGTCCTCTTTTGTCTATAGCTGTTCCTATCTTGCCACCAGCTCTCTGCATTCTAGTCTCTTTTTCTTGACATAAGCCTAGCAAAAACGAAAAACAGTTGGCAATATCGCACTCCATTTCTTACTTTAACACGAAAGTGTTTTACACCGGGGATCACCAAGACGTCACTGACGTATTTCTGTCACGGAAATGACGTGTAAAATGTCTGCGGGACCAGATGGCAAAAACGTTCTCTCAACGGGGACGCACGACAACTGGCTGTGCGCCATCTGCAGTCTGGCGCACTATATCCTCGTCGCCTTGGTCGCGTAATCTAAAGGCCGTGCATACGGGCGTTTTATATCTAGCACTCCCTTCTCACAGTGCTGTTAGTCGGCGGGGTAGTAATGAATTCAAACCACGACTCTCACGATTAGCTTCTTCAAAGCGCTAATGGTATACATCGATACCATTTGTCATGTTTTAAACAGAAAAATTGCATTTTTGTCGAGTTAACGTTTTAGCAACGTTTTAGCGAACCGCCTTGTGGTGACCTTAACCCACGCGTCCGCCTCTCTCAGGACATTCATTCATGACAAAAGATAGCTATTTTAGGTTGTGGTACAAGCTGTGCAATGCGTGCCTACCTAGCCTAGCTCTAACATCATTTGTCGCGGCTTACGCTCGCTGCGAGAAAAATCACAGCCGGCTAACAGGGGTGACACGACGCGCATTGAATTTGCCTCCATTCTAGAAGTGGTGTTCCATAACAGTTCGCGAGTAAGCGACTATAGCCCATGATCCACAGACAATCATTGACGATCTTCAGACTGTCTTACTGCTTTCTCTTAATCTGTTCTCACCGGTAACCTCCACAGCTACAGCAAAGGTCCATGGCATCATAAAGAATGGACGTTTGTCATCGGGAGAGAGATGTACCACCAAGTGTTAACGTGGTTGCATCCACGTTAAAGGGTGCTATGGGTGTAAACAGCAAAAGACGTTCTGCAAGCTCTCCTAATTATTGTACAGTAAACATTCAACTACTTCGATAATGACATGTTTTACTTTCGTGTTATGACTGATTCCTATGACGGTAGCATCACCGATCATTTTTACACAACCAAGTAGCCCATTTAAAGTAGGCTGCAAACGAATGAAGAGACTTTCACCCGGCTTTGTGATCTGTAGCAAGCAATTCAGGCTCAAGGCTTCTCAAAGAAATGGCGAGACCTTCTTTTGTTGTCCACGGACGGACGAAATAACGTACGAAAAGATTCCTCGTACAATTTATTGCTCATTGTACACCTTTTGTTAAGAAATAGAATTCATCTTTAAACGTACAGCTTTTCTGTGCATTGTGTTGAGCAGGGGCCCTCATCATTTGCGTAACCAATATCGTCATAGGTATGACATATATCAGGTAGTTAAAAATAAACATAGGCGCTCTTGCGACATGTTTCAAAGATGACTTAATAAAAAAATTGCAAATGCCATGTTTGGCAACTACAAAGTGCAATATAAACGCCAAAGCAGGCTCGCTTTCTACTATCAGATATGCACACTAACCAAATGAAGAAATATCACAATAGTAGCGTCAAAATGACACTGTCATGTCTGTGACTATGTTGTACAAATTTTTCACTGTCTCCATGTCTATATACACTATAGAAACAGAATAAGACATATAGGAAAGTATTGGTGCCATAAAAACTGTTTTAGTGATAAATTAGGTTTTCAGTGAAAATCATAAAATGAGATTACTTCTGAATTAGATAAACAATATGGTAATTGTAAAGCAAGAAAAAAGCATCTTCGTTACGTTCAGAAACCACTCATTGATCAACATGCGCACGATTATGGGAGACCCCTGTATAGTCCTGAACACCCCTTGGTTTTTAAATGCAGGCCTGAGCTTGACTGCCTAAGCGCCCAGTGCGTTTTGATTCTATCGATTCCAGCAACCATGACTGAGAATCGAGACTGTGCAGTCGTACCTGTGGAAACAACAATGACGGTAGTTAAATTCTATGGGCATCTCCGAAAAGTATGGGAAGGTAATGGCAATATGAGAAAATATATTAGTATACATAGATTATTCATCGTAGATAAAGTGAAGCTTCAACACCCCAATGAGCCGGCACATATCTCATAGATAAACTTCTGAAAAGAAACACAAATCAAAAGAATGATCAAGGAACATCCAGGCGGCTACGAAAGGTAAGAGAGAAAAATTGCACGCAAAAGGTGGGAGAGTCGTGGGTTGTAGCACATGAAGAGCGAGAGAAAACGAAACACCACAACAGGCATCCGCGTCGCCACTCTATCTGTGAGTGTGGTGCAAGCTCACCTCATTCCTCATGATGCGAGAGCCGGAGATTTTCCTCTCCGCTGAACTCAGCCGTGTTCCCGCCCACTCCATGGCCATCATCGATGGCATGAAGAGATCGCCAAGGGGCACTGCGTAAGGTGGGGGGGTCAGTAGAGGGCAATGGGTGGTAGTGCAGCTTTGCCGCTCGCGCTCTTCATCTTTCTTGCCGGCTTCGTTGCGCAAGAGAGTCGGGATCTGTACTCGATGTCGTAAGGAACGCAATGACAAGACATTCACTGTTCCGTTTTGTTCGGATACTGGGCGAAAGGGCGATGAAGGTGAAATGGTCAGGGTTGCTTAATAAACTGGAGATTGTGCAGACATCAGCGTGTAGCAACAACACGAAAACCGAGAATGAAAAAAAAAGATAGTTTAGACCGAAACAAAAATGTAACCGAGACGTTATCTACTGCTTTGTTCTGAAGTGAAACTAATTTTTGATCGCTTTTTCGTTCACGTGAAAAATCGGCAATGTGGAAAAACCAAAATCATGCAGCTTGAGCAATAAATCGTATCTTGTGACAATAGAGACGCGTATCTAAGGCAGAAATTCCACACGAACTATGCGTTGAAATTGTGCGAAAAACGAAAAGAGGGGCAGGCCCAGATATTTACACTAACACAACTGTACTTCTGTGTGCCTATCACGCAGAGAAAAAATTCTCGGCACTGCCGTCTGATTTGTCAAAACAGCAGTCACGAAATAAGAGGTAAACTCAATGACAGGCTGCTTCTCAGGTTAAGCCTTGTGCAATGTATTGAATATGCTAAAAAATATGTATTACACTTTTGAGAAACGAAATGACTTATACGTGAAACGCTTTGATCTAATTTGTAGGAATTCCTGGTAAAATTATTTATACCATGAACTTACTTGTACACGAACGTGCACGCTTTGGTATACGCGTTAGTGTACTTGAAAGGACTCAGCGGGCAAGGCACGTATTGTATTTGAAAGCATCTCAAGGTTTATCGAGGTAGTAAGAACCAATCAATGTGTTCCTTTATGGTTTTAAAGGGTGGAAGCCCTATTGACCATGAAGGAATTTTAAGACGGCATGTGCTATGCCAGTGCTTGACGGCCGTAGCAATTTTTGTGTTATGCTTGTTGTGTGTTGTAACATATTTATCTTATCCTCCCGTGTGTGAAGTTTCACCGCTAATACAGAAAAATACCGGCGTTGCTCACCGGTAGAATACTGGGCTGGCACGCAGGGAACCCGGCTTCGATTCTCACTATGTCACTACATGTTTTGGTGTCTCACTTTAGTTTTCTTTTTCTTATTTTGCGTGACAGTGGTCATGAACATCTGCAGCCGCGGCGGCGGCGAACAACTACGGCACCACGCGTAACCCGTGTTGCGATCTCACAACAACTTTCGCCGTAAAAGCAGATTCCTTGTGTCATTCAGTCAATTTGCTCTAGTGCCTACAGTATCATACACGACACATGAAAGTGGGTAATACAGCGAAAACTGTTATGAGATGACAACTCGGGTCACGCGCAGTTGTCCACCGCCGCTGCCGGTGTCCGTAACCACACTGCGCGAAATTAGAAAAAAAAAACTAGCACCAATGACACAGTGGGGCTCGAGCCCGGGTCCACTGGGTGCCAGCCCAGTATTCTACCCCTGAGCCAGGTTGGTTTTCTTTTTCTTTAATGAATGACATTATCACCAGTAAAGTACACAGAACATACTTCATCAGAAGTCAGGCAAACACACACAAGCGTCAAGAACGGGAAGCCACTCCGGAACGGGGTCAAAAGTCTCGACAACACTGCGCACTTGAGCAGCTGCTTCTCGGAAGACAGATCTCGTCGACCGTGGTGGCTCGGCGTGTCTATCGATCATGCGACTTTTCCATAATGAATAAAGTCCTAACAACATAAACAGGTCGTAAGGAGTACTATCAGTCAGACTCTTTTTGAACGGAAGGAACCTAATACCATGGGCTGTGATTGGAAGTTCTTTTCTTAACGTTCTTTTTAGAATGTCCCAAAAGTAAAATGCATCACGACAATTAATAAAACAATGCTCTATAGTCTCAGGTTGGTTACAGAGTCTACAATTCACTGTCCAATTGTTGATTTTTTTCTTTATTGCCTTCAGTAAAATGCATCACGACAATGAATAAAACAATGCTCTATAGTCTCAGGTTGGTTACAACAGAGTCTACAATTCACTGTCCAATTGTTGATTTTTTTTCTTTATTGCCTTCTTGAGTAAAGGTCAAGTTAATCTGACAATCACACATCGCACATGTTCCATGTGTTTTAACGCATCATACAAAGATATTACACCTTCAACACAGTCGGCCCCGCCGCGGTGTTCTAGTGGCTAAGGTACTCGGCTACTGACCCGCAGGTCGCGGGATCGAACCCCGGCTGCGGCGGCTGCATTTCCGATGTAGGCGGAAATGTTGTAGGCGTGTGTGCTCAGATTTGGGTGCACGTTAAGAACCCCAGGTGCTCAAAATTTCCGGAGCCCTCCACTACGGCGTCTCTCATAATCAAATAGTGGTTTTGGGACGTTAAACCCCACAAATCAATGAAATCAATCAATCAAATACTGGATGCGCTTAGTCCAGTACTAGCAGCTCTAGAGTAGACCATGGTTAACACACCACTGTCTTTCAGGGATGAGGTTTGTAAAGCAGCAATACTGCAGTGGAATGCCAGGGGACTGAGATCGCGCATTGGTGACTTTCGTCGATTTGCGTACGTCAATATATATGTTTCGCGTAATCGTCATTTGTGAGCAGAACTTATCGAGTGCAATACGACTCTCAGGATACGAACCTTTTATGTCGTCTACTGTTACTGAAAGCAGCAAAGTTCTGGTGTACATTCACCTAGACCTCACTTACATCCTTCAACCTGTACCACCTCATGACGGAAACCAATACGTATGCTTAAAAGTGAAAAAGAGGAGGCTCAACATCACTGTGGTTGGCACATACCTATCACCATCAAGCCCTTTCGATCAAAAAAGACTACGAGACATCATAGCGTTAACTCCTGACCCGTGTGTTATCATTGGGGATTTTAACGCTCATCATACATTATGGGGAAGTCAGAATACCAACATGAAGGGCAGAAGCTTGGTGTCTTTTGCCTCCGACAACCAACTTTAATTACTGAACGATGGCAGTCCTACATTTTTACGTGGCTCCACATACAGTAGCTATCTCGACTTGGCTTTTGTTTCGTGAAGCCTAGGGAAACATACTGAATGGTTCACGGATATAGAAACGCACGGGAGTGATCACATTCCAACATACGTCAAGATCAGAGGATTGTCGCCTCCTAAAGTGCACGACATGGTTAAAAAAGTGGACTGGAAAAAATTTCAGTCCCGCATGGAAGACCAATGCCAAAAACACATATCCGATTTACAAGAGACCATCAAGAGCACTGTAAAAGAGACTGTGTGTACGATCCTATGCCCTGTAAGAATCACGGACATCGACATAGAGCTGGAGCAGCTTCGAGCCTTGCGACGACGAACTGAAAGAAGGTACCGGCGCACGAAGGACATGGAAGATTTACGGACTGCTAGACGTATGCAGAAGAAGATCAAACGTCGGTTGGACTAGCTAGAATTCCAGCGCTGGATTACTTTCTGCGAGTCACTCGACCCTCGTAAGCCTTTATAGTAGATATGGAGGACGGTTAGAGGTTTGCGGTCATCGCCCATTCAGAAGTCACCAATCAAGGCCTTAGCCCTTCACTAAAATCGACCAGATGTGGACGTTGCTTAAGAGTTCTGTGCCGGATTATCCGAGCAAACTCCAGCCATCAGCAGCTCACCACTTTCGAGCACTTGTCCGCCACCACGTGACTTCTGTATGGACTTCCCGTTCACCATTCAGGAGCTCAAAGCAGCGCTCGCTTCATGCAAACGGACCTCCGCACCAGGACCTGACGGAATCTCCTACAGAGCCCTGTGTCATCTGGGTGAGCGCGCGAGAATAGCTCTACTTCAGCTATATAATGATAGTTGGCTAGAGGGCACTGTCCCCTTAAGTTGGAAAACTAGTCGTCTAGTACCATTACTGAAACCTAGCAAATCACCATTGGAACTCTCCTCCTATCGCCCGATCGCATTGGCTAGTTGCGTGGGTAAAGTGATGGAGAGAATGATTCTCGGCCGACTCGAGTGGTACTTGGAGTGTCATGAAATCTACCAAAATGCCATGGCTGGCTTTCGACGTGGTCGATCATCGATCGATAGCGTCATCGACCTAATCACGTACGTTGAACACGAGAAAGGCCATAAGCGTCTTTGCGCCTCTCTGTTCCTTGACGTCAAAGAAGCCTATGATAACGTTACACATGAAGCCGTCCTTACCGCACAAGAAGAGATTGGAGTGGGTGGCCGAATGTTTAGGTGGATACGCAGTTATCTCTAAATGCGATCCTATTTTGTGAGTACAGAGACCGGGAACACGTCTACACATTTCAATTGTCGTGGCGTCCTTCAGGGTGGTGTACTGAGCCCCGTGCTATTCAGTATAACACTAATTGCTCTGAGTACGCACCTACCAAACAATATTTATCTATCAACATACGCTGATGACATCTGCATCTGGACATCTGCGGTAACTCGCCTGCAGTTACGAGCGAAAATACAGAGAGCTGCTACTGCAACTACTTTGTATCTACGCGATCGAGGCCTGGAAATTTCCTCCGGAAAGTGCGCTCTTCTGGCATTTACGCGCAAACCCATGTTGAATTACAGAGTGTCAATTAACGGTCAAAATATACCATATCGTCGATCTCACAAATTTCTGGGTGTCATAGTCGACAGAGACATATCATGGAGCCCTCATGTGTCGTATTTGAAAAAGCGATTGACAGGCATATGCCATCTTTTCAAGTTTCTCGCTGGAAAGACAGGGAATGCAGCCTAATGCTATGTTACGACTGTACAGGGTGCTTTTCCTTGGCTTTTTGCGATACAGTCTGCCTGCATTATCAAACGCCAGCAAAACAAGTCGACGCATGATACAAAGCGTTCAGGCACAGGCACTTCGAATATGTCTAGGTCTGCCTCAGGGTGCCTCAACAATGGCGACTATAGCTATAGCCAAAGACCACCTCGTGCAGACCCATATTGAAATTGAAGCTTTGAGGACACACATAAGGCATGTGGGCTGGACTCCTCATCACCACCTAGCCTCTCTACCAGTAGATAGACCTCATACTTCCTTTTGTCGAACAATAACTACACGAGTTGACTCCCTACCAACTGGGTTTACGCCCGCGGCAAGACCTTCAATTCCTCCATAGTGCCTCGAATAGCCAGTCATCAACCTGATTATACCAGGCATCCAGAAAAAACGAGATTTCTCAATACCAGCCCTCAAACAGCTCGCCTTACTTCTGCTGTATGGGAAGTACCAAGACTGCACCCACGTCTACACCGACGGCTCCGTCCTGCCAAACAGCTCCACAGCGGTGGTCGTTATTCCAACGCACGCCACAACCATCAAATTCAGGACAGCTCATGCAACCACAACAACGGAAGCAGAGCTTCGCGCTGCGGTGCGTTTCATTGACGACCAAAGTACGCAACGGTGGACGATTTTCTGCGACTGCAAGGCAGCACTGCAGTCACTTCTGTCAAATCTACGCCGTGGTCCACACGAGCAGTTGGTATTTGAAACAGCAGAAATGCTACACCATATAACAGAGAAAGGGCACCACGTTATATTTCAGTGGCTGCCAAGCCACTGTGGAATTATCGGTAACGAACGAGCTGATCAAGCTGCCCGTTCAGCCCATACAGAAGACAACGACCAGTCAATACCTCTCTCAAGGACGGACGCTGCTAGGAGGCTCCACATTCTTGCTCGCCAACGCTCCATGGCTCGTTGGAATGAGCCTCTCTTTACGCATGCAAGATTACGATCCCTTGATCCAACGTTAAGCATGCAGCTTCCAACAAAAATTCGACGAGGTGACGCTACTGCTCTGTTGGGAGTCGCGTTTACCCGTGCGTACGCGTTCCGCATAGGTATGGCCGACACCGCCGACTGTGCACACTGCGGAGATGAAGAAACAATTTGACATATCCTGTGTGACTGCCCGAAATCCAACCTGGAAAGACAACACCTTTCTAATAAACTAAACAGGTTAGATGACCAGCCGCTGTCAGAAAAAAGTATACTGCGCCATTGTCATGACTCATCGTCACAGAAGAAAGCCGTGCAAGCGCTACTGGGCTTCTTACGAACTACTGGTCTGTCGGAACGCCTCTGAGTGGACTGATTTAGTGTGTGCGTGTATGTCGGTGTTTTTCTCTTATTTATTTTTTAACTCTCCCTTTTCTCTTTCAACCCCCTATTCCCCAACCCCAGTTCAGGGTAGCATACCGGATACTAACATCTGGTTAACCTCCCTGCCTTCCTTTTCTCTCGTTTTTCTCTCTCTCTCTCTCTTTCCTCGCAAGTGTTTAGCGGATAGCATGCTTCTCAGAAGTATGACGAAACATAACATAAAGAATGCCGGCCTACTACCCCAAAAAATTAATTAATAATGACCTAGTGCGTACCAAGCAAGTCCGCCCTCAGTAGTTACCGAATGAGTGCTTTGAAAAGGCTCTGAAAGGCCCCTCTTCTAGCTTTCGCTGTGACTGTGCGGTGCTTTCCGCGCAGGCCTGACTTTTTTTTTCTATCAGTTACACAGCGCTAATCTATTACACAGCAAAAATAAAGAAATAAAAGAACTAGGGTAACGAGAATCGTCATACAGTTTCCTTAGAGTCAGAACCCGCACAAACCAACACTCCCGGAAACGGCGAGTCTGATATACTCGAGAGGCAGGCACAATAAAGCTTCATATGAGCACATTGAAAACCCTCTCGCCCCGCCGCGGTGGTCTAGTGGCTAAGGTACTCGGCTACTGACCCGCAGGGCGCGGGTTCAAATCCCGGCTGTGGCGGCTGCATTTCCGATGGAGGCGGAAATGTTGTAGGCCCGTGTGCTCAGATTTGGGTGCACGTTAAAGAACCCCAGGTGGTCGAAATTTCCGGAGCCCGCAACTACGGCGTCTCTCATAATCATATAGTGGTTTCGGGACGTTAAACCCCACATATCAATCAATTGAAAACCCTCTCTATTAGTACCTTGTTAATCTGGTCTTAGATACAGTGCTACCTATCGACAGGAAACTAGGCGAACAATTAAGTAGGATTGCCACGCGAGTCCTGATTAGGAGTGTTGTTATTAAACGCAATGAGCTTTATGAGACTCATTTGTCAACAAAGTTATGCGGATGATAAGCTGAATCATTAATAGCAATTTAAAATTTAGCTGTGGTGATACACTTGTTGAACCACGCATCACAGATATCACTCAGGACTGCATTGCTACTGCATTAAGATACCTAAGCTTATTCCTCTGTGCAATGCCACACAAAAGAATGGGGCAATTCATGGATAAGACGAATACATGAATATAACATCTGACAGTGGTACCTCAACCACAATAAATAGAAGCACGTTAGCAAAAAAGTAATACTATAATTTATCGTTCACCAGTTATGTTGAACGAGAAATTATAAAATAGACAATGGTAACGTAAGACGAAAGAAACATTGGTGTAAGAAACAGACAATGCAAGGGGTTCGCAAGGTTTTGCCCGAATTTTATGCAGATGAAATTCTAAGCACTTGTCATTCATATTCAATGAGAAAACTTCAGCGTCTTCTCCCAGTCTTTCACGACTGAAGAGGCGCCTGTCATTCATGCAAGGATAAATTTTGTAAACAGGCGCTCTGTCGCTTTTCGGTTTCTACGCGAGCAGCAGTAATGTCGGATACAGAAGTGAATTTTATTGCGACCAGATGAAACCCATGCGCTAATATTCAGATTTGATGCTCAGTGCGCAGGAACATTTTTCACAAAACGGCTTCAATAGCTCAGTTCATCGGCTTACCTCCCTGAAAAGGTTCATCCTTCCATAATCTTCTTTCTTCTATAGCCACACCGAGTTGGTTTTTTTCGCAGTATATCTTGATGCTTGCTCGACCGGAGGTGTTTTCGGTAGCTGCAGCCCTATATGGAGCCCGCTAAGCACGATTCATGGATGGCAACAACCCAGTCTTGGTGCTCCAGAAGAAAGCGCACCCACGCGCAATTGTTCATTCCCCTCCAGACTTTGGGTGGAACGCCGTTGCCGAGACGCTGGCACTCGCTTTGAAGTTCAATTGCTTTGTCAATAGTAAGGACGTCCTGAACCCCCGAAACCATAGTTTGTTTCATCAAGGTTTAATATCGAAATGCATTGTCCGTATGTCGTGTGCACCAACAATGATGTTGCAGTTCTTTAAGGGCCTAAACGTTGGAGGCTCCTGCGTTATGCGGAAAAGCTCTGTGAAATTGCATATTTGACGACGTTACTGGACGGGCGAATACGCTTGACGAGTAGCGAGTAATCCGAAGTGCCATTGGGAGAAGCCTGCGTTTTTAAATGCCCCCTAAAATGTGAGAATGCCTACACAATTATACTATCTGTTACCTGCGTAAGATGGTATAAAGACATCAAGTAAAGTTGAAGCTCTTGTTAGTATTGAACAGCCTTTCATGCATGGCTTTCCTAGCGACGCTGGGTTGTTTGCTAGCATGCTTGGTAATCTATCTCCCATCGGCCTTTAGCGTATGGAACGATGATAACAATGGGCAATAATTGGAGGACACCTTGAGACCCAAGCGCCTAAAGCACACCAACACGCTGCTCTTCGCCACTTTTCTGGAAACTGAAGTCACAGTCGTAAGCCTTTCAGCAGGCCTTTCAGCAGTGTAGATGTTCGCTACAAGTGCATGACATGATGATGGTCAGAGCGTCGGCGTTCTTATAATGAAGATCACTAGTAGGCGAAGTTATCTTGCGTGAAATTCGTCTGTGTGAACCATTTGAGCTACGTGACCAAAAAAGGAAATACTGTATTGCTTATATATTTTCTAGGGGGCAGCGGCTATTTAAAATGTTGAGCCTCCCAAGGAAATTTTCGCCAACGACGCCACCCAGATATTCTACATACTAGATGAAATGCATTTTTTGCTTCCGTGAGTGCATAGCAATTTTGATTACTGGGGGTGCCGCTAAGTTCCGTAGCTTTCAGTTGTCATACTGAAATTCAGATAACAATACAAATAGTTTGTTACGAAGTGAGTGAACCGTTTGCTAAGATTTATCGGGGACTAACTAAACTTGGCGTGAGTTCCTCATGAAGTTCCTGTTTATATGCTCTTGTCATATTACTTGTTTTCCAGGAAAGCCATGCCTTTTAGACCTGTGACCACACGATTACATGCTACTCAGCGAAAGAGAATGCTAGTTATTCTCACAGAGATTAGATGAAATTATTTAATTTGTTATAACGCTCCGGTAAGTATATAGCTGTTATTTTGTTTCTTTCAGTAATGTTTAGGAGAGATTCCCTACATTTGTAATCGAACTTTCTCATATTTGAGGAAATTCGCAAATTATAATATTAAGCGTAAAACGCTTAGAGAAAAGTATATAATGGGGAGCCGTACAGAACTCTTTGTGAACCTTGACTTGCCAAACTATCTTAAATTAAAACCTACCACCTGTTGATTAGGGCTGCGTGTGCTCAGTGTAAAAAGTATATAATTGTTTAAGTTCACCACAGTATTTATAGCAGGCAAATAGCTCTTCGAAGAATCTGCTTTTTTAGGAAGAAGTTGTCATTTAAGGTAAAAAAATGCCATTATGAGTGACGTAGACGGAAACTCGTCGCCGCCAATCTTATATCTGAATTATTCTGAATAAGACACTATAACTTAGAACCTTTTCGTTTACGGAAGACTGAAAAACGCTCACCTTTAACGTCGATATTAGAAATATTACCGTTAGCTAGGAAATTATTCAAGGGCCTCTTGCTTCAGCCTGTCGACGGTGTCATCACGCAGATGCTACATTCTGGATGGTGGAGGTAGCGATGATGTTACCATAAGCGGGGTTAGCCTGGCAGACTTAACTAGTAATTGCTCCTCCTGAGTGACTCTTTTCATCAAGTTCGACTCACCATACATTCCTTCCTCATGTCTCTCTGGAAAAACATACCTGCTTGCACACCAACCGCACACCTGCCACAAACACAATCTGTTCACAGAATCCGTGGGAGAACTTTTCTTTCTTAATAAAGCCATTTATTATATATCTTTCATAGCAATGACGCTTGCACGACAAAAGATAGTGCTGAATATCCACGACATCGTTGCATTCAGTGCACACAGGGGAGGGAGTGCTCCTGACTTTACATAACCATGCTGGAGTATATGCCAATCCTGTTCTTATTCTGTACACCAGAGTTGACTCGGCCCGACCAAGGCCTCTTGTGACACAAGGCCGATGAGAAGAATTTCATAGAGAGCGGAAATGGCATATAATTGTCTGTTTTCGTAGTTGTTGGTTCACAAGAGTTTCGATGGTCGGCTGTTTTGAAAATGCTTTATTGGCATCTGCTCTTTCGTTACCGCTTACACCAACATGTGAAGCTATCCACTGAGAAGTTATGTTGATGCCTTTTAGTCTCAGTGATGCTAGCGACTGGCACAACTTGTCTGTGGTATTCTCTCTCGAGAGTTGTTGCACTGCCGACTCAAAGTCCAATAGAATTACATGCAGCTTGTTGGGCGGGTCAATTCGACAGTTGCACTCTGGAGATAAACAATGGTGGGCGTCTCTAGAATAGGTCTGTCAATTGTAGTGTTTGACCACTGACCCGAACGTAATGACATCAAATCTTGGCCATGACGGCCACATTTGAATCGAGGAGATATGGTAGAGGTCCATGTACTTAGATTTAGGTCACGTTAAACAATACGAGCTGGAAGAAAATTTGCGAAGCCATTCGCTAGAGCTTCTTCCATAATCCTATCAGAGTTCTGGAACACAAATATTTAACAAATACAGTGTTGCCTGAAGAAAAGCTGCAAAGGAGTTAGACAGGGCTGCCTTTTTCAGCGTACAGGAAATGACGAGACGTCGTTAAAAAAACCGTTGACATTGTTATGGAGTACGTCTTGCTAGAGTTGCTAAATTGAAAATTAATTGAACAATCGTTGTTATGCAGCTTGACGTATTGCCAAATATGTCACATAGATGAAGAATGCTACATATCTGCACAAGTTGGTACAACTTTTGTGTTGAAGATCATTGCAGGAGTTGAAAAGTGACACTCTAATTAAACAGTGATTGGTAATTACCCAGCTTGCCAGGTTGAACAAAACATCATGACGTGCCGAATAAGGATAATGATCTGAAAACTATATGTCTGATTGAACGCGCTTAGCGTTTATGCTATGTTTTAATTTTAAAAGACTTGACAAAATCTGCTATAGCAATAGACCTATGGCAGCGCAGACCTTTCTGGTCTGCGCTGCCATAGAAAGCTATGGCAGTGCAGACCTTTCTGGAATTCTAGTGTAAAAATTCTCAGCTGTCGAACTAATGTATAGACATACTTGTTCGAATCCTATAGCAGTCTTCGACCCCTGGTAGATAGAAGGTAGCGAATGGCAATGTCGGCTTGCGTGGGGTCAACAAGGACCGTTACACACAAAGAGGATTGCAAACGATATGTGTATACCGGTAGAATTAGAATGAACTACTCTGTTCATTGCATTGGTTCACGTGACAAGCTGAAGGTGCATTCATGTGAACCATTTTTATAGATGAATGCTACACATGGCGCAAGTAAGACGCGCGATGCTTCTGAGCACCCATACACTGTACGGATGCTGTATCCGGACTACTGTGGGCCCAATTCCCGAGGTAGTTATTCATTGACAAACAACCCAAGTAGTATAGTCTTCGCGAGTGACTGCATACTGGTCTCATCTCTATTATTGATTGCACATGCTTTCAAGTAAAAATGAAGAAACGGGAAAAAATCCTTTTAAATAGCATGACTTCGCGCGCTCTCTACGTTAATGCTGAAGCTAGGTCGTGGAGGGCACTAATACAATCGGTTGTCGCATGAGGCTCAACGGGTTTCAATGAGATACGACGCTTCAAAATTAGCCACTTTTCAATCAATTTTGATGCGAGGATAAAAGCCTACAATTACGTTAATGAACTGCGACGGTATTTAGATGTATGCCTCATTAACAACCTTCTGAGCGGAAGATCGCAGGGCAAAACCCAGTGGGCTCTGATTGATTTCTCCACCTGCAGAATGTAAGATTGCTCCCTGCATGGAGCGCAAGAAAGAAATTAGTTGGCCAAAATATGCTAGACAGGAATTTCCGTGTTGCCTCTTCGAATGGAATGAACAAGTCATTAGCATTTGTGTATCGCATCCATGCTGCATCCGAGGCTTCGCTAATCATGCGAATAGAAGCAGGCCTGACGCTATGGTACTGCTTATTTGTCGGTAGAATGATTGTGTGAACACACCGCAAAGAAATACGGCTATAACAAGAAAAAACTGCGATATTAAATGCTTGAATCATCACAACGCAAAAATAATAATAAAGGAATGGAGATTTACCAGAAGCTAAGCCTAGTTACCCAAACTACGTTATTACACGTTTGGAGGCCCAAGAACGTGACAAGTACGCTGCAACGTCTGCTCAGCCCACGTACATTTCAGGAAAGCATATCGAAAGACAATAACTCATCTAAATGCTTGCAATTTTCCGCGAGAACTCACTTATTTGCACTGGTGATGCCGTTCCTAGGCTTAACAAGACATGAAACAACGGGCGCTTAGCCTAAGTTTTGCTTACAGCCAACTTAACGCAGTGAGTGGAAAGAATAAAGAGAAACAGGGAGCATGCGTTGGTGAAATAAGCTGCTGAAGGAAGGTGAAGCAGGCCTACCTTAATCAAACTTGAAAGTGGCCAAGCTTACATTTGCAGAGAGGTCATTCAGGGAAGCCTCATCCAGACAGACGTATAATTGCGCTTGAGCCTCTGGTGTGCACTTTTGTTTGATAACAATGAGCTTGAGTGGTGGCAGAACAAGCCGCCGTGTTGTCCATGTATAAAGGCAATCGTACTACACTATAGCACAATCCGTGTATGGCAAATGCTACGTGCGTGTATAATTCAGAAAATATCAGTTATACCTGCCGTTGGTTTCTAAAAACAATTCGTGCGCCTGTGGACAGTTTGCATTTCTTATTACCAAAATGCATTATCTTTCTGGAAGCCAGGAGTATTACTTTTTGGTGAAGTGCGAATAAACACGAGCACAAACCGATCGACCCAGCGGACACAGCGTACTTGCGCAAAAACAGAATATACTGTACCAACTAGCAACCCCTCTGCTTTATCGTTCGAGTGATATTTCACAGCTTCACATGGAAACGTTGACAATGATGAGACACCGTTGCCAACAATGTTTGATCATAATGTAATATGGTGTCTGTTAGCGTAAAACTTCACAGTTCTGACCATTGAATAAGGTATAGGCAGCATTTTCAAGAGTATGCTACTCTTCAAGACGTCTATGAAGCTTAAATTACAAAGTGCAATTAAATGTTTACATACGGCCACAATATTTGAACCGAAGCAGTTTGTGGAGTTTTATTAGGTTATAATACACTCTAATGAAAAAAATTATCAAATGACATATGTTAGTAAAACAACGTCAAAGGGCAGACAGGAAAGGCTAATTGACTATTTGGATGAAACAGAAGAAATACTTCTATGCCGCTTAAACCACCGCTTTCTTCGTTGCACCTTTGCAACCTGTTTCTGACGTGCTTACGCGCATGGTTTAGTGACCGATAAGCAGAACTTTTTATCCCGTGCCATGCTCTCGCTATTCTTGTTCTTCGGCGAAAAGGAGTGAATAAGTGGGTCTTCAAAACAATTGCACGGTTGGTGCAAAAACGGTGTCGATCATTCCGAAAGCGTGGCAGAAGAGACCACCTACGTGCTGCTTCTTGTCAGACAACAAAAGTTTGCTCTTCGGAAGAAAGCAGGAAAGGACGTCATCCCCCCCTGCCCCCTCAAAAAAGACAAAAGGTAAACGGGAAAGAAGGTCTTCATTAGTTATCATTTGCAAGAACAACCACCAAAGCACGGTACACTTTACAGCCGTGACGTTTTCTTTTTTCGTACCACTAACTCGTCGTCATTAATGCTGACAAACACGTCGGCTTGCTCGCCTGGTTGCCTTAATGTTGTTTCATCTCTTGCAGTTGCAACGCTTCCATTCCGTTTTTTTCCCGTCGTCATGTATTTATGTCCATACAGTGCAGCGCTTACCGTCCTCTCCTCTTGGTGTTTTTTTTTTTGCGCTTTTATTAAGTTTACGTCTTCGTGACCTGATAAATGAAGGCGGTAGACATACGCAGGTACATTTCATACATTCAAATCTCGTGTCTCGTCTTATAGATTTTAGTCTACTTAGGTATTAAGTGCAACAAGAAGTGCCAGCAATTAAATCATTTTAACAATTCAAGCATGTGTAAGAAGCAGCGATTGAAAACACTCCCTGTGCCCACTAAAAACACAGAATTATGCACGCTCCTCCCGATTTTAAAAGGCGCTGATTGGGATGATCATGTCATGTTTTAACGAGAGATGGATGTGTGCAGTAACGCGTTGAAGTGCGATAATGTGCCGTTGAGTTTGATTCGGCAATGAACCTGCACGTTTGTATGACCAACTGTGCCTCGATGTAGTTTTGTTAAAAAATAAAATTTATGGTTATGGTTATTACTAGTTGCTTTTTGTGCGTGCGACCTCTTGACAGTGGCTACACGTCACACAATAAAATGGAACTTTCATTGAATAAAACTCAGTTAGTAGTTAAACACTGGCCCTGTTGTACTCCTTTATCCCACCTTTCGTGCTGACTTATTTCGCACATGCCGCACTATTTGCCCAGACAAAAGCACTGCTCGGGACTGGTCTATGTTGCTAATTGGATACAGGACTAAAGACAACAAAAACAATAATCGTCGTCGTAGCGTAGTCTCTTTGTACGTCCTTTTATTAATAAATATGGCTTCGAAGACACACGAACCATGACAAGAACATGTTCGTTTCCAGACATATAAGGTCTGAACGCTTTTCTGTAATTTCATATATAATTGCTGAATGCACTTTCAAAGCAGACAAATTGCCATATTAGCGCTTTCAACAGTGACGGGGAAATACGTAGGGATCGCAAATTCCACAAAAAGTGTTACATATAAAGCCTACCATCAAATTGTATACAGTACGCGTGCGCTTATATAAAAAGATGTATAGCAATTAAGCTGAGTGAACATAGCCTTTTCTTTGATTCCGTAGTGGCTTTGCGTCAAGTCGTAATTGTGTATATTGGTGAAAAAGAAAAAAAAAGCTCCTCAAAATATTACTTGACATCTTCGATAACCAGATTTGAAATCCTGAAAGACCAACTACCTTGCCAGGATTGCTGCGAACCAAATTGCACCGAAGCCAAGAGTGCAGTTCAGTATCCACAGAACCATTCGTTAAACAAAGAAACTAACGCTAACTAGACGTTCTATGAAGGATAGAGAAGTGAAAAGAATAAATAGCGTTCAAGAAATGCGATGAAATCTTAGTGACTACGTCGTGCAAAGGTGAAAGGAAGCGTTGCTTTTTGGCTTCAACTCAAGTTAGGCCGTTTTTGTTTATTAGGTATATAATACGGGCGGCAAACTTTGACCTCCTATCGCCGTCTGAAATCAATACCATTCCACTCGGCTTTTCAGAAGAGATGTCTTGTCTTTCCGATCTTGTGTCAATAAGCACCGTCGCAAGCCAAAAGCCATGATGGCGCAATAGCTCCTTTCAAAAGTGACTGGTCAAACAGAAGAAGCAGGCAACCTCTTCGTACGAATTAGGAACCACGTGTATCTTATATTCTGCTTATCTGAAAAGCTTATACGAAGAAAGAACATTCAAGCAAATCTACATATGCCGCCTAGGGGGCAAAACAGGCACTCCTTAATATTGAACTGAGCGTACCGTTCATCTTCTGAGTAATGTCTAGTTTCAATGAGCGTAGGAGACAGCCTGTGCAAATTGCAGGAAAGCCTGAGTGAGACACATATTATTGCTTGTATATGTGCATTCATAAAACCCAAGCATCTAGCTCTAATAAGGTTGTCGATGTAGGAACGAAGCCATATCTCAATCCCACATGGGTTGCGTGCGCTGAAGACAGCCGCAGTCGCGCCACGAATGACGAAATCAAAGGTATACAGTTAGTCTCAAGCACGTTCTTCAGAACTTTCAGACAATAAAGCAATATAAGTCTCGGCCTTATAGGGATGAGCCGGTTGAACTTGAAAGGGAAGTCTGGGTTGCTACAAATGGTACATGAGCGGAGGCGCGTAGAGAGGATTTCACTCTTGCATTAACCGAACATGACCTGCTAATCTAGCTGGATGTGTGACTGCCACTATATCTAAAACACGTGTTACGTTTAGAGTGCACTATAAGTGCGTAAGCCCCATTGTACATGTAATAATGCTTTGAGTGTATATTTTGATATAAATTTTTGACTCATCAATATTGTCACGTGATCACAGAACGACCACAACGTCTGTTCACAGGAGCAGCACTGGACGTCGAGCCGAACCGAACGTTAGAGCACGAGCACACACCAACCGTCCTCTTCTTCTTTCACACCATGGCACATACTCGCATTGGCATGGCTAAACTCGTTCCATGCCTGTGGCATTACCCCCCCCCCTTCGAAAAAAAAAAAAGTACCACCCCGATGACCAATGCCGATTAAAAGTTAAAGTAGTCGCGTACACGCACAAAGATGCGTGAAGAAGCAGTGTCAGGTGGCTCGGGGGTAGTGTGGCTTCATCCGTGACACATGAACAATGTCGGGCTGCTGGGAACATCGAGATCGCTGAGCTGTGTCTTCAAGCAGAATTTCGTAGTTGACATCTGTGAGACGCCGTAGTACTCTATAGGGACCGAAGTAGCGGTGAAGTAACTTTTCCGAGTGGCCCCTTTTGCGAACGGGGATCCACAGCCAGACCAGATCACCGGGTTGGTAAATGACATGGCGATGACGGGAGTTGTACCTCTGCGAGTCGATTCGTTGTTGTTTTCGGATCCGCTTGAGTGCAAGCTGGCGGGCCGCGTCGGCGAGCCGGAGAAAGTCGTTCGCATCAGTAGTAATATCGGTCGTGTCAGGCAACAGCATGGCATCAAGCATCGTAATTGCTTCTCGGCCGTGAAGCAACCGGAATGGAGTGAAACCCGTAGTCTCTTGAACCGCAGTGTTGTAAGCGAACGTTACGTATGGCAAAATTGCAACCCAGTTCTTGTGATTACGGTCGACGTACATAGATAGCATGTCAGCGAGCGTCTTGTTTAATCTCTCCGTCAGACCGTTGGTTTGTGGATGGTATGCGGTTGTTTTGCGATGAGCTGTTCCACTAAGTCTCGTGACGTCTTGCATCAATTGGGCTGTAAAGGCTGTTCCACGGTCAGTGATAAGAACTGTTGGCGCTCCATGGCGGAGGACGATGTTGTTGATAAAAAAATACGCAACCTCATTGGCGGTGCCTCGTTGTAGGGCTTTCGTTTCGCAGTACCTCGTTAAATAGTCAGTAGCGACTACGATCCAGCGGTTGCCATCATGTGACTTCGGGAAGGGCCCAATCAAGTCCATGCCGATTCGTTCAAACGGTTGTGACGGGGGTGCAACAGGCTGTAATAAACCAGCAGGGCGCACAGGTGGGGCTTTACGGCGCTGGCAATGATTGCATGTTTTAACGTAATGCTTGACATCCTGGGTGAGCTTTGGCCAGTAGTAGCGAGTCCGAATTCGGGCAAGGGTGCGTGCGAATCCTAGGTGACCGGAGGAAGGCTCGTCGTGGCAGGCAGATAAAATGTCAGCACGTAGCCCTGGTGGAACGACGAGGAGGTACTCAGTCGCATAAGGTTCGAAGTTCTTTTTGTAGACGATGTCGTTGCGGAGACAAAATGACCCTGAACGTGCAAATGCCGATGGTGGACTCGAGCTGCGACCTTGAAGATATTTGATAAGTTGTTGGATCTCTGAATCATTCCACTGTTGTTGGGCCAAGTCAGATTCACTGACTGCACAAAGAAAATGGCCATCGGTATCATCGTCCCTCGATGTCGTCGCGAGGGGTGCGCGCGAAAGGCAATCAGCATCAGTGTGCCTGCGGCCCGACTTGTAGACGACTGTAACCTCAAATTCTTGAAGGCGTAAGCTCCACCTCGCGAGGCGCCCTGAAGGGTCCTTGAGATTGGCCAGCCAACAGAGGACATGATGGTCCGTAACTACTCTGAATGGACGGCCATACAGATACGGTCGGAACTTTGTTATCGCCCAAATAACAGCAAGACATTCCTTCTCCGTGGTCGAGTAGTTAGTTTCCGCAGATGACAAAATGCGGCTAGCATAAGCGATGGGACGTTCAGCGCCGTCTTGCCACTGGACGAGTACTGCACCAAGACCGATGTTGCTTGCGTTAGTGTGAAGTTCGGTGGTGGCATCTTCATCAAAGTGCCCTAGTAAGGGTTCACTCTGAAGGCACTGCTGAAGCTGGGAAAAAGCGGCTCTCTGCTCTGGACCCCACACAAAAGGAGTATCCTCCTTCGTTAAACGGGTAAGGGGTTCAGCGATGTTGGCAAAGCTATAAACAAAGCGCCTGTAGTAGGCGCAGAGACCCAAAAACCGGCGCAAATCCCGTTTGTTAGAAGGTGGAGGAAATGCAGCCACAGCCATGGTCTTTTCTGGGTCTGGTCTAATGCCATCGTGACTGATAAGGTGGCCGAGGAACTTTAGTTCTTCGTAGCCGAAATGACACTTCTCCGGTTTTAGAGATAGGCCTGCGGATCGAATAGCGACGAAGACGGACTGAAGTCGTTGTAAATGTTGCTCAAATGTCTTGGAAAAAACAACGACGTCGTCTAAATACACGAGGCAGGATTCCCACTTCAGACCGGACAGGACGGTGTCCATCATCCTTTGGAACGTTGCCGGTGCAGAGCACAATCCAAATGGTAACACTTTGAATTCGTAGAGGCCATCGGGAGTTATGAATGCTGTTTTTTCCCTGTCACGTTCATCGACCTCGATCTGCCAGTAGCCGCTGCGTAAATCCATTGAGGAAAAATATCGGGCATGTCGAAGTCGATCCAGTGAATCATCAATGCGTAGGAGAGGGTAGACGTCTCTCTTCGTCACTTTGTTGAGCTTCCGGTAATCGACGCAAGATCGGAGAGTGCCGTCTTTCTTTTTAACAAGTACGACGGGTGACGCCCATGGACTGTTCGAGGGTTGGATGACGTCGTCGTCGAGCATCTGTTTCACTTGAAAACGTATTGCCTCTTGTTCTTTTTGCGACACGCGGTAGGCGTGCTGTCGTACAGGCCGTTCGGTAGGGTCCGTTATAATGCGGTGCTTCACGGTTGGGGTCTGCTTGATTTTGGAGGTGGACGCAAAGCAATCACTATACGTGCGTAAAATCATGCGTATCTGCTGTTGCTGCGCACAGGATAGCTGGCAATTCACGTCAACCGTACTGGCTATATCAGTGTTACCTTCGGCAGCAGTGGCAATCGGAGCGATAGTGGAACATTCTGCGTCATCGATGGCTTCAAAGTTCGCGATTGCTGTTCGCTTTGCTAAGTGTTGGTACTGGCCGCCGAAATTCGTGATCAGAAGCTGAGTCCTCCGATGTTTCAGTTTGACGATAGCACGCGCGACACAAATCTGCCGAGCCAAGAGCACCGAGAGGTTAGTTTCCGCGATGCCACTACTCTTGTTGTCACAGTCGCTCTCCACCGTTACCAACATACTGGCTCGCGGCGGCAGTGCAATGGTGTCGTCAGCAATTCGAAGTGTTGTGGTCGGCGCAACTGCATCCTTTCGTAGGGCTGTATGGTCGTTAGATAACGTTATGAGCAGGTCGCGAAGGTTAATAATGGCTCCGTGCTCGCGGAGAAAATCCATTCCGAGAATCAGGTTTTGGGAGCATTCGCGCAATACAACGAAGGAAACAATGTACGTCGACTCACGAATTCGGAGGCGGGCAGTGCACATTCCTAGCGGTGTCAATAGGTGACCTCCCGCAGTCCGGAGGTTGGTTCCATGTCCCCAAGGTGTCGTTACCTTTCTTAGCTGTGCAGCGAGGTCAGCGCTTATAACAGAATAATCGGCACCCGTATCTACCAGAGCGGTCAGCGGGTGGTTGTCGAGAAGAACAGAGATACGAGCAGAGACCTGTTTGTCGTCGATGGCACACGTCGGTGAAAGAATGTCGTCGGATGTCGGCAGGCAAATCGGGGGAGGGTCTCGTCTTGGTCGATCAACAGCGGCCTCACCCCCAGAGGTCGCTGTTCTTAGTTTCCCCGGCGCGGGCTTGTGGATATAGGTGATCTTCCTGCAAGGACGTCCGCAAAGGTTGATTGTTGGCCAGGTGACGTGGAACGCCGTGGAGATGGTGAGCGGGATTGGCGACGCGGAAGGTTTGAGGATCGTTGGCTTGCCAAGTATTCGGCGATAGCACGGGGCCGCTCACCATCTCTGGGTCGACGAGCATCCGGACGAAAGCCGGGAAGACCCATGTGCCTGTAGCCGCACTCACGGTACATGTGACCTGGTTCACCACAGTGATAACATAGAGGCCGGTTGTCGGGAGCACGCCATACACTGGATTTCCGTGTAAGGGGTGGGTTGCCGTACTGCGGTGGTCCCGAGTAGAACGACGGTGCCGTCTGCAGGGTGGACGGACGGGACGGATAGCCAACAGCCAGTGCAGGAGTACGCAGTGCTTCCGCGTACGTTAATAGCGGAGCTTCGGCTGGACGCGGGGCCGTCATGGGTTGGACTTCGGCTGCACGCAGAGTCGTCATGGGGTGCACTAGCTGCCGGACCTCTTCGCGAACGACATCCGTTAAAGCAGCAACATGGGGCGGAGAAGACACCACGTGCAGCTTTTGCAGCTCCTCGCGCACAATACTGCGCACGAGCTCCGTCAGGTCTTTTACAGTCGTGACGTCAGGTGTTTGTAGGGCCAACGACACTGACGAAAGACTGCCAGGACGTTCATACTGGTACGAACGCTGCCTTAGCATTCTCTCCATTGTCGTGGCTTCGCGAAGGAAATCCTCTACAGTGCCGGGAGGGTTCCGCACTAGTCCCGCGAACAGCTGCTCCTTCACTCCCCGCATTAGGAGGCGCACCTTCTTTTCTTCCGTCATTGAAGAGTCGGCTCGCCTGAACAGCCGCGTCATGTCCTCAACGAACATGGCAACACTCTCGTTCGGACGCTGGTTTCGGGAATTGAGGAGCCGTTCCGCTTGCTCCTTTCGGTCAGAGCTTCGAAAAGTATTTCGCAACTGGTTGCAAAACTCTGGCCAGGTTGTCATAGTGGCTTCATGGTTTTCGAACCAAGTGCGCGCAGAGTTTTCGAGATAAAAGTAGACATACCGAAGCTTTCGCTGCTCGTTCCACTCGTTGACGCTGCCGCAACGGTTGTAGTCGTCGAGCCAGTCGTCGACGTCCTCATAAGGGTCACCGTGGAACGGCTTCGGAGTACGCGGGACGTTGAAGAACCATGGAGGAGGCAGCGTTGATGTTTCTTGGGTTTGCGTTCCCGCACTAGCCATAGTACTGCCGAGTTGAGGAAATGGTCCGAATTCAGGAGGTAGGCCTAGTTGTCGCCTGCTACGCCGTAGGTCAGCTGGTTCTTCCAAGTCGCGGCTAGTGTCGGGACCTTGCTGCTGATTGCAGTGCATACAACACTACCCAGCACCTCCACCAGAAAATGTCACGTGATCACAGAACGACCACAACGTCTGTTCACAGGAGCAGCACTGGACGTCGAGCCGAACCGAACGTTAGAGCACGAGCACACACCAACCGTCCTCTTCTTCTTTCACACCATGGCACATACTCGCATTGGCATGGCTAAACTCGTTCCATGCCTGTGGCAATATGCACCCTTCTTAACACGTGCAAAGCATTCCATATAATGTGTCACGGCTGCATGGCTAATACAACTTACGCAGATTCCTTTTCGAAACGTGAAATCAAGTACAATCAAGTTTTTATTTCGCACTAGATTGAAGAATCTCTAAGCCGACAAGTGGTCACAAAACCACTTGAGGATGCCTGATGGCCCTGGTTAATGACAGAAGTTTGCTTTTGACAGGTAAAGTATGGGTATTGAAGGAAAAAACGGAATAAAAATTGAGGGACCTTGTAAAAATAGAACAATAGAACAAATAGACACACAGGACAAATGACGTGAGTATATACGCACGCGAATAATAAATTTAAAAATAATAGATAGACGTGATAAACACAAACGACGCAGCATAAAGAGCAATGCTTTACTCTGACACTGTTCGTACAGCAACGGGAAAAAAAGTTTTGGCAATTGTGAGAACACATGTACGCATTTTTCGTAGGCTTAATAAAACTAGGGTAATTCTCCACACATATATATTTTTATAGTAGGGACGGTAGTGCGAATCTCAGAGTTGACCAGAATACCTCGTGCTCCCAAGTCACCTGTCAGTGCCTTGACGGCGTGAGTCATTGCAATGCGGGCTTATGTTAGATAAAATTTTAATAAGGATTTGTTGCAAGTGTTTATTTATTTATTTTATTTATTTATTCAGATACCTACAACACCAAATGAGCATTATCGTGGGAGGAAAACAAAAAAGAAAACAATAAAGGTGGTAGCAACATCAAGAGGTAACATCACAAGATCAGCAATATGTTTAGGATTACAGATGACATGACACAGGTACATTTTTAACCAGAGAGGACGATGCCAACTGAGGGACCCTCCGAAATAGGGCGCCTTGCGGAGCGATGGCAAGCCGCCCTTCTCGGTGAAGCCCTTGAAGACCAAGTGTGGGCCATATAGCAGGCTATGGTCGTCGCTGAGGACCTCGGAAGATGTTTTTCGAACGATGTGTCTCTGGCAGCATTGCCCCAAGCCAGCAACAACTGTAGGACAAATAAAGTTCATTGAACTAAATTCAACTCGACAGAAGTATGTTAAGACAAACTAAGAACAGCACGTTACAGTATAACTGCAAAAGGCTAAAAAAAAGTTTAATGCCATGTAGAGGTGACGCATACATGTATATTCTAACAAAAATTCAGCAAGGGCACTGTCAAAGAAACTGATCGACGACAAGACAACCTTCTCTGCTACACTATTTCAATCATGTCATGTTCTTGGGAAAAATGAATGTACATTTGTCAAAGTAAAACAAATCCTCATTTCATATTACTTTTTTTATAACGGGAGGACAATCAACGTATCTGTGAAACTGTTGCGTGCACATGGTACATTCCCGACATCTCGCAGGGCTGGTTTTTTCAGTACGTGAATCGCTGATGTCACCCTAGCTTGTGTTGTATAAGACAAGTTAGAAAACAAAACATTGTAAATCTATACTTGATTGATGGATTGATTGATATGTGGGGTTTAACGTCCCTAAACCACCATATGATTATTAGAGACGCCGTAGTGGATGGCTCCGTAAATTTAGACCACCTGGGGTTCTTTAACGTGCACCCAAAGCTGAGCACACGGGCCCACAACATGTCTGCCTCCATCGGAAATGCAGCCGCCGAAGCCGGGATTCGATCCCGCGACCTGCGGACCAGCAGCCAAGTACCTTAGTCACTAGACCACCGCAGCGGGGCCAAAATTCATACTTGAGCTTTATTGATTATTCTCTTTTAAGCGTGTGAGTACAACAGGACAGAATACTAGCAACACGCGATAATTATTTATTCGATAGTGTAACTTGACACGACGATGTCATATGAGCGGAAACAGGACCGCTTAGAAGTTTGTGTCCATTCAGTGTCTCCAGTGGTATTCTATGAAATGTTATTGAATAGTTTTTATTCGTTTCTGTGCCTTTGAATCTGAAAATACACCCTTTGTTCGTCTTTTCTCATATATTCTCTAAATATTACTGTCTGAAACACTCAGCCTCATTGTTCACGAGTCAGCGTTCTATTTGTAATAATTACCAAGCTCATTGAAAATTATAAAACAGCTAAATGACAATGCTATTGAGATAATGATGAATATCGTTGACGTGTTCTGCTGTATGACCTTAAGCAATTCTAATATAGCTATTTGAAGGTTTTCCTTTTAAGGTTGGAAGTATCTTGCGGCGTTCTGAATATTTTTTTTATGAATGCGACGATAATGCTTTGCAGTGTTTTTGTAGGTTGCAGCATAAAGTCCTGAGCTTGCGTTCTAAAGCAAACGTTTATTTATTTATTTATTTATTTATTTATTTATTTATTTATTTATTTATTTATTTATTTATTTATTTATTTATTTATTTATTTATTTATTTATTAGAATACACTCAGGGCCCGTAGGGCATTACAGAGGGGGTGGGTACAACATATATAACACACAAGAAAAAAAGACAAAATAAAGAAACAAGTATCAGATGCGCAAATCAGGAAGGCAACATAAGTCAACTAAAAATGTATAAGAATTCAAGCACATACAAGACAAAGATAGATAATGGAAACTGCGTATAGTTACAAGCATTGCTGAGAAATTGCAGTCTTGAATAACAAAGGGTCTGTTATTGATACAACGGAAGAGGGAAGGTGGTTCCAATCGGCGGCTGTTTTCGGTAAGAAGGCTGCTGAAAAAAATTTGGTGCGGCAAAACGGAATGGCAACCTTATGCTGATGATCAATGCGCGATGAGTGATATGACGGTTGTGAAATGAGGTCTCGCTTCATTGATAGATTGTGAAAAAATATCTTATGAAAAAAATGCAGTCGCGCCAGTTTCCTCCGGACAGTTAAATTGGGTAGGTCAAGGTTAGATTTCATTTCTGATATGCTAGCAGTACGGGAATAATTAGAACAAATGAACCGAACTGAGCGGTTCTGAACAGATTCTAACGCGTTAATTAAATTATGCTGCACGGGATCCCATATAGCGGACGCGTACTCAAGCTTTGGGCGAATTAGTGATCGGTACAATAGAATTTTGAGGGACAGCGGAGCGCGAGAAAAGTTGCGGCGTAACATCACATCATGACGTTGACATCAAAATAAAAATTAGGCGTGTCATCTCTGCATCCCATAAATAAAGACAAATTGAAATCCTGCAGTGAGTAGGTCAGCAATCTTTCGTTAGTTTTCGTTGCTGTCTTGGAAAATATGTGTGGCCTGTGTAGGCAGTGGGTGGCTTATTTTGTAAAGGTGAAGAGATGCTGGTTCCACGTGGTGTATTTCGGGCTTCCATATTTCAAGTGTCGCGCAAGCCCTGTGCTCCTATTGTTTATGCTTCTTTAGAAGGTATAAGATTTATAGATAAATTTTAAAGTGGTGATATATCGTGTACGGCCGCATTTTGGAAAAACAACAACGCAGCCTTTTCTTCATAGTTCTGGGAATTTCTCTTTAGAAGAATAAAAAAAAAGAAATACTTTTATGCCGTCATACAAAAGCTAAAGATGCTGATATTAGAGACTCGCGTATGGAAAATGTCCTACCAGAGTTATATTGATAGCCAAGCCTTCGCAGCTAACCGTGATCTGTGCGATGCCACCAGAGGAACATCATCGCACAGGCACAAACTTTTTTTTTCATCACCGTTGTCGTATTCATGGTTCACATTGCTTCCGAAACACAAGCGCCAATTCATCTGGCGTAGTATATAATAAATCTGATGGGCAAGACGACAAGCACATAGAGAGAGAGAGAGAGATGAAGAAAGAAAAAAAAGAGAAGAGAGGGGAAGAAAGAGAGGTAGAGAAAGGGAGAAATAACTCGAAACAGAACACACATCATTCGAAAATGAGCGGCTAGAATATATTTAGAGCACACGTTCAGTACGTAGTAGATAAATAGTACAGCATAGCAAGCGGGTGGGAAAGAAAAGTGACCCCGCCGCGGTGGTCTAGTGGCTAAGGTACTCGGCTGCTGACCCGCAGGGCGCGGGTTCGAATCCCGGCTGCGGCGGCTGCATTTCCGATGGAGGCGGAAATGTTGTAGGCCCGTGTGCTCAGATTTGGGTGCACGTTAAAGAACCCCAGGTGGTCTAAATTTCCGGAGCCCTCCACTACGGCGTCTCTCATAATCATATAGTGGTTTTGGGACGTTAAACCCCACATATCAATCAATCAATCAATCAAAGAAAAGTGAGGAAGAGGGGGGATACGTACACTTAGAAGAAGTGAAAAGAAAACAGTAAAAAGTAATACATAAAAAACATACCTGATTGTCACAGGCTCGTGACGTCGACGTAGGCAAAAATGCCTTGTCCAAAATGCAAGTCTTCATTAGGCCACAACTGTGCCCGGTAAACAGAAAGTCAGATTACAGCGATGTACAACCGCACAGATTGCAGTAAACGGAGCGTCGGCCGTCGATCAACGGACAAGTGGCGAAGCGTGTCGGTATTTATACATGTGCCGTCGGATATCCCAGCCCTATCACTGGTCTTTGCGCAAGCTATAGAATATTCTCAAGTGTTTGCGTCTTGCGCGCAATCTGAACAGAACGATCTACAATAATCGTGTGAACGATGTAGAACAGTGAGGTGAAATTTGCGCTGAGCATTCCAGACAGGCTTTGTGGACGAAACGAAAACCGAATAAAACATAAGTGTGAATAATAAACACGTATGGCAATGTTCATATAGAGAGGAAGAGAGAGAAAGAGACAGAATAAATAAACAAAAAAACACATTAAAGGAAAGCGAGAAAATTAAGTATTTACAGATAGAGAATTGATAAAGTAGAGAGATATAATGACAAAAAGGTTGGGAAAGATAGAAATACCGACAATGAGAAAGAAATCAAGAGGGCAAAAGAGAAAGAAATAGACAGGGGATGGTGAGAAGAAGAGATAGAACACCAACTTCACTTCTACCTCAGTCTTCGAACCACCAGTGCAGCGCTGCCCTACATTTTTAGGCACGAAGCTCTTTACGCTCTATAGGGCAGTCCATCCCTCCAGCGTAGCCAGCCCAGCATGTCCACATCAACCGCCTTAGTTCACAGACAGACAGACAGACAGACAGACAGACAGACAGACAGACAGACAGACAGACAGACAGACAGACAGACAGACAGACAGACAGACAGACAGACACACGGACGGACGGACGGATGCTTCGCCCCACTCACCATCATTCACTCCTTGAATATGCTGTGACGCTTTTATTTATACGAGATAGCATATTGAATTACCATATAACGATATTCTTATCGTATTAAAGGATGTTTGAAGACTAGATGTGAAGTACGACAAGCAAGCGGGCTAAATGTTTCAATCACTTAGAATATGACACGGGATAATATGTACAGCGGTTCGCCTGAACACAGTGTAGAGAATATTTCATTCAAACAGCTGTCAGGACGCGTTTGAGAGGGAGATAGTAGTTCTTTTCTGTCTATTGGAGGTGTTCAGATGAAGCTTGCAATATATGCGGCAAATTTTGAAACCGTGTACTCATGCACACAAGACATGGCACGTACAAACAACGCTTGACAAACTAAATAAATTATACTCAGGCAGCTTCGCACCAGTGGTGTCAAACCTGAAAGTAGTGCGTAGCTTAGCGGCTTTCCTTGTTTATTCATCTCGTTGTATCTCTATTTTTCTATTTTTTCCCGCTGCTTACTCCTATTTCTTTGTTTTGTTTCTATTTCTTTTTTTGTTGTCGCCTTTTCTATTTTTTCTTTATTTGCCTTTTGCTTTTCGCGCATTGTTTATTTTCTTTCTCCCTATTGATTTCTGGTCATTCTTTTTTTCTGTCCTGTTTTTGTATATTAGTGTTTTTTTCTTTCTACACTTTTCTGTTTTTTTCTTTAACTTTCTAACTTTTTTATATTTTTCTGTCTCTTTCTCATCCCCTTGTTCTCTCCCACATAAGTTATTGAATTCAACGCCTTACAATTCAGCCCACATGTTCGGAGACTAAAGTCAAAAATGAAGAAGCGGGCAAAAAGGGAGACACAACCCTTCTTGGGCAATCCCCTACAGTAGGTATGCGCCACAGTCATTAGGTGAAGAAGAACAAGACAATACCCTGGTGAGTAGGCAACCAGCGATGTCATTGGCGAACTGCACGTCACTACAATAAGTCTTCTCCATGACGAACAGTCGGAAACCTCTTTTTTATGTAAAGTGCAGCTCAAGTTTATTATTGTTCGTTGCTTGGCCTAGGAGCACGTCTTTCTCTCTGCACATACGTCTATGGGCAGTGTCAAACGTGGCTCCTTCTTGTTCTTCTCGAATCCGACAAAGACTGGTGAACTGGACCAAAAAGCGCAAACAAAAAATGTTCTTTTTCTGTTATCTGTCTTTTCGGGAGCTCGTGTTGTGACGGGCACGAAGAGACACGGACGGAGACACTCTTTTACACAGAAAACAAGCATGCCACTAAGCAGACTTAGAGAAGGAGAGATGAAGACGTACAGGCAGTGCGCACTAAGCATCCCCGAATTGTTCCCAGTAAGCATGACAGCGGTGGAGACGGCTGCTCTGGAAAGTGAAGTCTAGGTGTAGGTCGTGTGGCAAAATGGTCGGAAGTCTAGTACAAAGAACAGTAAGGAAATTGGCAGGCTGTGACAATTCAAGGGAACCACAGCTCTACGTGGAACATTGTAATAACAGCAGCCATATGTTACCCACAGCGCAGCCGTTTCGAATTGAATGTCTTTCTTTTCGAGCCCTGAATGCTGTTACACACTGACTATACCACTTCACCAATTTCACTTACTCGCATTTTCTTAATTTCTTCTGCCTTGCAAAGTCGCCAATGACTACATGATTCCTCCACGAGTTTCGACACTATACTTACGGCCCTTATGCCCGCAAGCGTATCGTATTTCAAAAGGCGTAAATCGCAATTTGTACTTTTCGTTTCCCTTATAGTACTTTGCGCAAATGTTTTGCTTCTGTAAGCATCTGCCCACATGTCTTGTTTTATTTTTACAATATGCCTACTCGTTCTCTTCCCTGTGTAGAATAGCAGGGAAGAGCGCATTCACTCAGGCTGACTTTTTAGCGTCTTAATAAATTGTCTCTCTCTATCGTGTTTTGCTGTGTGTGAACATGTACATGCGCTGTCAGGTGAACCTCCCTGGCTTCTCCGCTCTCGGTGGAAACGAAATTGTAGAAGCCTTTGTACTGTGCAATGACAGCGCATTTTAAAACACACACACACACCACACACACACACAAAGACACACACACACACGCGCGCACACACACACACACACCAAATGTTCGACATTTCCGTAGCCGTCCGCAATGGCATCCCGCATAAACACACTGTTGTTTGGAGAAAGAAAACTACAGATATCACTATTCTTATTCTCATATCTCTCTCAATCTTTCTCTGTTGTGTTTAACTTATTAATTGTAAGTTTTGGAGATGTTGTCCTGATTTTGTGGCTTTATCAGTGCCATAGCACAATTGAGAGTTGTGCTGAAACAAGTAAATTAAATAAAGTTGCGCTATCAAGTTGCAGCTCTCACACAGCGAGAACACGCGCTGTGTTTACTGTGCTCGATCACTGATCCGTAGGCCATGGGGTCGAATCCCTTCCGGGGTCGTGGCACTTGGCAAAATTGAGGCCATATACTAGGGGCCCATCAGCTTTGATTTAGGTACACGTTATAAAACTTGAAGCGGTTGAAATTTCCGGAGCCCTCCACAATAGGTTTTTTCGCATCAGATCATGATATTTGGACTTCGCACCCCTACAGCTTATATTATCATCGCAAAACGCAAATGACGAAAAGGATGGACATTGCAATGTATTTTACGGTAAACTGTGCTCCGATGTAAATGTCAAGATAAGCAGTTCATCTCATTGCTTTTGTGCAAGCGTTTAAGTAGTGTTGTTCGCTAGAGCCTACTTATAATAAATGTCTGCGTACTTCAATAACATTCCACTCGACTATAAAAAATAGTCCGCACTGAAACTTGCTACATTCATTTTGTCAGGAGCTGTCAATTGGAGAAGCGGTCTTCTTTATTGGTGGATGTCCGGCTGTTCTCTAAGCGGAAATGGTTCCAATAACACAAAGTTTAGTAAAATAAACCTGCCCACCGCGAACAGAACGAGCATAAACATCTGATACGGCCCTCGAAGACACGGACTTTCACAAGAAAACATGACCTGCGTGCCTCGTTTGTTGACACGGTACACGGAAGGACACTTTATTGGACCACATCGCATCTCTTACCCGCGTCCATGACTTCACAGACGTCGCAGGCATCGCTGTCACACTCATTTTTTTTTCTTCAATAACGTGTGATGCCTGTTGTAGCTTTAGATTGATACGTATGTTTGTCTATTTTTGGACCATAGCAACGTGGCGACTTGGAAGAAGTTGCTTTGATATCGATGGAATCCAACGGCTGCAGCTTAGAATGCACTTAGGCGGACTGTATGTAGTGTGCTGGAATATTGGACACTGCTGCTCTTGTTTATTGGGAGTCAGCCCAACTCGGCGGTACACAGGTTTTGGAGCCCGGTTGCTAGCTGACCCGTAAGCTGAGGGTTCGATGCCGTCAGCGCTGCCCGCAATGTGATGTAGGAGAAAAGCTAGAGGCGCGTTACATTTTCGGGTGTCCGTTTAGGGTAACAAACAGCTGGCCCAATTTTTTGGATACCTCCAGTGCGGCGTTTCTCATAATCACGTGCTGCTTTTTGCCCGTGAAGCCAGAGATGTTATTTTATTCTTCACAAACTTTAATTTCATTGCATTGTTAAAAGTGCCTCCTCGACAGCAACAGATGAGGACGTTGTGTTGGTGGTGATATTTTTGTGGTAACGTGGTTATATACGCATAACCACAGAACACATAGTACTCGGTGGAAACGATGAATGACCATTGCCATGGAGTTATTATCGTATTCAACATGTTTTTTGTTTTGTTTTCTGGTATATCTATTCAAAGCACGAAAAAATAAAAGGACAAAGCCAGGCTGCACAGTGAAATGCTTTTTATGTCCCCTAACTTTGTTTATTTTTTTGAGCTGCTAAGGCATTGGTCAATGTAGTATCAACTATCTTAAACCTACTCGTATTTTAGCACATAAATAGTCACGTAGGAAATAAAGGTCACGCTGTAACATATAAAGTAAGTATAGCTTCGGGAGTTCGCAAATGAGCTGAGTTCAAAAACTGTTGGTGAAAAAATATTGTGCAGGGAAAACGAACACTCATGCATTTACGCAGAAAAGGTGCGTCATCTAATGCTATGTACAGTACGCCAACATTTTTTCGTTATTTTTCTCGTACTTTGCGTCTTTCTCATAAAGTGTCAAAAGGAACAGCTTTTCTGGAGATGCTCTTAATTGTTGCCATATCGCCCCACCACAGCGGTCTTGTGGCTAAGGTACTCGGCTGCTGACCCACAGGTCACGAGATCGAATCCTGGCTGCGGCGACTGCCGATGGAGGCGGAAATATTTTAGGCCCGTGAGCTCAGATTTGGGTGCACGTTAAAGAACCCCAGGTGGTCTAAATTTCCGGAGCCATCCACTACGGCGTCTCTTATAATCATACGGTGGTTTTGGGACGTTAAACCCCACATATCAAGCAATCATTGCCATAGGTAACATGGTTTCGCGACTGATAATGTTTTTGTGGCCTTTGACGCGCACCTAACGCCAACCTATTTCTTGGTCTTTTTTCAATAGCTGCTTTTACTGTTGCAGCATGTGGTAAATATTGTGTTCGCATCGCCCTATCAGAATCCTTCAACCGTGATCCTTCACGACTCTCACAATTGGGGGGGAGGCAGTAAAGATGCTGCTAGACCTACTTGTGGTCATCATGAGCCTGATGCATTTGTGTAAAACCTTAACACGCAGAAGAAAATTCGTATTGTCAGATACATGCAGGTGTCCCCACTCTCTGCAGGTTTGCGCTGGCTGGTTTAAGGTTTGCAGGCTTGCATTCGAACGTTTGCTTTGAATTAAAACCTCTTAGACATTTTTCCCGTTCCTGGTCTGATTTGTATGTTTCACAGAATTGAATATTCACAGAATTGAATATCGGAGGAGAACTCTCGCTGCAGTCTGACAATGCGCCTGTTATCACGTCCCACCTTCTTCTTGAACCTACATTCTGCTCTCTTCACTAAATCTGTTGAAGCTCAGCTGGAAAAGCAGAAAAAAAAACTAATGCTGACTCAAGTTTGGCTGACACAAGGCATTCCTAAACTCAGACGTGAGCAGTGATGCGACAACTTTCCAATCCGATTATTGCTTCGGAACAACTTTTGCCAGTGTTTCTTTTTTTCCACACGTGTGCCGTGTCTCTGCTTTTTTTTTTCCTCCCAGATCTCATTTTAGTTCGAGAACGCTTCCTGGGCTTAGCCACCCCTCTGTGCAAGTTCGCATGCGAGCTGTCCCACCTGCGTTGTTTTCGAAGCCTCCGGCTTCAGTTTTGCTGAATGACAACTATGCGTCTCAGAACTACGTCTCAACTGAACAGTCTGATCGAATTTTAGCATTTCAGAGATGCCTCTCTAGACACCTAAATTATGTATGTATGTATGTATGTATGTATGTATGTATGTATGTATGTATGTATGTATGTATGTATGTATGTATGTATGTATGTATGTATGTATGTATGTATGTATGTATGTATGTATGTATGTATGTATGTATGTATGTATGTAATGTAAACAATTCTCTTCCTGCTGTGTGACTTCCATGTTTCCTTGTCGATAGCCTTTCCTTATAGCGCAAATTGTAAGTTTGGGGAGTAAATGCAATAATTGTGCTTCTTTTTTCTAATGTAGAGATTTGTTGATGGTCAAAAATTTCAATGCTATATTCAGAACACCCAATATTTATTATGTTTCCCGCCTATTTATTTATAGCGTTGCGTTTAGCAACTCCTCTTGACGCTCCTGAGGCCCCCGAGCAAGAGCAAAAGGTGTGAGCTATTTCACTTATTTAGTGTTCCAGTAAGTCAACGAAGACGAGGATGTTTTTGTGTGTATGTTTTTTTGCGTGGCTTGAGCAATTAATTCAGTGGTGCTCTTTCAAGAAGCTTACGTGCCCTCTTCCCTGCTCTTTCTTCATCCTTTTGTTCCGCATGAATTCAGTGGGAGTAGTAACACCACATTCAATACAGCGCTGTTTTTTCACTATTATGTTTCTGAATGGAAAGCTGCTCTGTAGCACTGTAAGTTGCCTAGGAATATATCGTTTATCTTTCTCTTTTATCATTCTCATGGAATACAAATGACAAAATAATACCTCGAACCAGAAAGTGCAGAAATTGTGGCTTGCTGCCTGGCCGTTTCTTTATTTTTTGGCTCCGCGGCATTTTTCTATTGGAGTTGTAAAGTATCGGTCGACTCTTGAATATTTTAAAGATGGTTATTTAAGCTTCCTGCCGAAAGCCAAGCGGATTAGCTGGCTTTGAAGCACGACAGAGACAGAGAGATAAAGATGCAAGGAAAGGCAGGGAGGTTAACCAGACGCACATCCGGTTTGCTACCCTGCACTGGGGAAGGGATAAAGGGGAGAAAGGAGGTTGCAGAGAGATGAGAAGGTACACACAAGTCGTCACTAACGTGTATGAGCTGCGTATCTTTGACACGACCTCGCTTTACAGCTCTGAGTAATGATTGAGATACTTACCGGGCCATATTTTCCCGTGCCTCTGCTCAGCCATGCTCATGTAAAACTAGACGATTATACCAAGGAAGCACACTAAGTCCCAACGAAAACAGAAAGCCTATAGAAAGCCTGAATAGCTCTGGTTTTACGTGGTTTCTGTTAAAATACATGCTGTTGCATCTGTTTACTGAAGGAACTATGCTTCCTTATTTAAACGAATGTATAACACACATTTGCACTCCGCAGCAAGGTTTCTGCTTTCCTCATTTCGACAAAATGAGATGTGGCGCAATCTTTCCAACAACACGCAGGGAATATAATAACACGGTAAACGTGAGGTTGGTACTGCGCTCTTTGCAAAGGCAGTGTTTTCAACCATGGCAACTTTGTGGTGTCAGTCAACGCTTCTCTTCTCACAGTTAAAACAAGTAAACAAAAAAGCAAAACTCCCTCAGTAAAGCAGGAGTTATTGGAGCAGGAACTGTTTCCACAGAAACGCGCCACGCCTGGGGACTGCGCGGTCACATTTGTCATCCGTAGGTCCTTGCTTTTCCAGTAGCCGCGATAGGAAGACGTGGCACCACTCTGAGCGCATTCTTCTTTCTCTGCCAGGAACCACCAGCCACGTTTCCTGAGCCAATCTCAGCCGATTTATCGGCTCTACGTCCCTGGGTCTCTTGTAGCAATGAGTGGACGGCGAACGTAGCGGAGAGCTCGATTTATCTGGCAGAGCCGCACTCTTTTCTGGTCCAGCTTTCCTTCCTTCCGTTTTTTCTCCTTCCCACTCCCCTGCGTCTCTTCTCGCCCGCATTCTGAACGGCTTCCCTACTGTTCCGTGTCACTATGGTCTCAGAAGTGCCGACTGTCCTTCGCAAGCAGTCGACATCAAGAACGCGGAAGTGCATTGTTGACGGTGTCCAATTGCTGCATGCTTGGTCTGGGCGCAGTGGGCTTACTGTTGATTACGATAATGCTGCTGTGTTGACTTCCATAAAGTATATATCAACTTCTTATGAAAAAGCTTTCTTCAGGAGCACTATTTAAACGCACAAACTGCATCATCGAATTACGTGTACTGCTCTGTAGTCTTCAACAACTTAATAAAAATGTATACACGCCAACAACATCAACGACATAATGATGCAGCAAATAAAAACTGAATGTGCCTGACATCAGTAGATGTTTAAGCTTAACATTTCTATAACCTCGAGAGTACCAAAGTGATGCAA
This sequence comes from Rhipicephalus microplus, assembly GCF_043290135.1. NCBI lineage: Eukaryota > Metazoa > Arthropoda > Arachnida > Ixodida > Ixodidae > Rhipicephalus > Rhipicephalus microplus. The sequence goes on from NC_134703.1 coordinate 54,567,335, forward strand.
ATAATTGATGACAGTAAATGTGATGCAACATCGTTATATACTGTCAGCGGCAACCATGCATACCGTGCCAGTGAAGTGTTTGGGAAATCGTTGTGATGCTTATACTTATATAATGTTTCAGGAAAAACATTCCGTGCACATTAATGAACTAGGCAGCTCCTAGTACCAACAGAGAAAGGGATCGTGTACTTTTCTCTTCGTTAAGAAGAGAGAAGCAGAAAAAAGATGGAAAGAAAACACAGGAAGACCATCATTAGTAATGCCTAAAACTGTGATGCCGCAGGCACCGTAAAGCTGAAGTGCCCCATTTTGCGATTAGGATGACTTAATTAGCATGACGCTTTTCTTTAATTATGCTTTTTTATTCGCAAACAGCAAAAGGGGCACTCAGCACAAAACTTTTACATATAGAGCCAAGCACACTGAACTGTCGCACGCTGATTTCACAACCGTTATTGACAGAATAAAAGTGGAAGATAAAGTGCATGAAAAACAAATTTGAAATGTGTCATTACCCACGTACGTATTTAGGTAGTTACCTCTATTCCAGCTGATCCTTGAATTTACGCTGCTGATTGAAGTCTTTACAAACTAATTAGAGCATCCAACTAAAACTGCAGATAATGTCACCTGTCACGACCTGTGGTTGTATACCAATGAAGTTGAATGCGTAAGGAGCGTTAATAACATACAAGACTGCAGATGATCTGCAATGTTCCCATTATATATTTTCAACTCAGTTTCAACTCAGTTTTCAACTCAGTTTCAACTCAGTTTCAACTCAGCTCGAAATCGAATCGTGGTGTGGCATGTGTGCATAAATTTCCAACAAACACAATGCTGTGCAAATTTTTTTCAAATGGTGCCATATCAGCCGACATACAAAAGCAGTCACTCCAGAGTAGCATTGAAGCAAGCAACACTGCTATTATTACATGAGTTGTACTTAGACCGAACGCAGATATACACTGATGGGTCCGTCTCGTCCAGCAGCTCATCAGGTGCCGCTGTAATTCCGGCTGCAGAAATGACAATCAAGTTTAAGTTGTCGCATATGACTACATCTACGGCATCAGAGCTTGCTGCTATAAGGGCTGCTTTACAATATCTTGTTCAAGAACGTCCAGGAAAATGGGTCATATTCTGTGATTCGAAGGCAGCGCTTCAGAGTTTGCAGTCTGCCATGCGTAGGAGGAGTCATGAACAATTGGTACAAGAAATAAGACATTGCCATCATGAAGCTCTAGCACGAGGGCATGATATTATATTTCGGTATTACCGGAAATCAATTAGCCGATGATGCAGCCCGCTCAGCCCATGAAGAAACCCATGTAGTCCCGATTCCTCTATCAAGGAATGATGCAGCAAGACAACTTTACCTGCTGGCTCGAGATCTCACACGCACGTTCTGGTCGTCTACCAGCTTCCAAAGGTGTCAATTTTATGAACTGGATCCTTCGCTCAAGCTAAAGCTACCATCACAACTTTCCCGCTCCGATGCGACACTGTTATGCCGCCTTTGGTTGGGTGTTGCATTTACAAAGGTGTACTCCTTTCGCATTGGTATGGCAGACACTCCTACATGTGACTACTGCGGAGCTGAAGAGACCATCGAACACGTCCTGTGCAGCTGCGCTTGCTACGACACACAGCGATGCCAGCTCCGGATGGTTTTTAATCGACTTGACCCCGGACCATTTTGTGTGCAGAAGATACTAGGACCTTGGCCATCTGCCTAAGTTGCGCAGAAAGCAACTAAAGCACTGCTACTTTACCTAAAGTCAACAAACCTGAGCGACCGTCTGTAGACTATGTGTGCTCCCCGAGTGTGCTCGTGATTGTGTGTAGCTTCTCATCTTTCTGCAACCTCTTTTCTCTCCTTTATCCCTTCCCCAGTGCAGGGTAGCAAACCGGATGTGCGTCTGGTTAACCTCCCTGCCTTTCCTTGCATCTTTATCTCTCTCTCTCTACACGCGTGTGATAATTGAAGCACGATCACGCAAATCACTTTTTTCTTTCTCTACGCTTTATTGATTGATATGTGGGGTTTAACGTCCCAAAACCACCATATAATTATGAGAGACGCCGTAGTGGAGGGCTCCGGAAATTTTGACCACCTGGGGTTCTTTAACGTGCACCCGAAGCTGAGCACACGGGCCTACAGCATTTCTGCCTCCATCGGAAATGCAGCCGCCGCAGCCGGGTTTTGATCCCGCGGCCTGCGGGTCAGCAGCCGAGTACCTTAGCCACTAGACCACCACGGCGAGGCTCTCTACGCTTTATTTGTTGGCTAGCTTCCCCTCTCAAAACCACTTTCGCACCTTCGCCGAGTATCTTTCTCACCCTGACGTGGTGAAGGACATCACTAACGTGTTCTTTGAAGCCGTACTTTCAGACGGTTCCCGCGACTCTATCGAGTTCACGTTTCTCTGCTAACCGCTGTTGTTGTCGTGCAAGCCCATACTCCCAAGAATCGCGTCGGCATAGATCCTGTGTGGTACGCATGCCTTCAAAACAATTGCTAAATTTATGGACCCATTCGGTGAAACATCATCCTACGGCACTACCGCTACAGAGCAGGCAGCTCCTGCAGGCCATCCGGTAGTCATCATTTCTTTTTCGTCCAATCGCTGCATCGCTTGAAGACAGCAGCACAGGTACAACGTGCTGACGTCAAACATGGAACTGACGGGGGCGGGAAGCCCGGAGAAGAGAATAGATTGTTTCTTGTAATTTGTGGCCATCTCATGGCTTGTAGCCCTGATCGTTGATTGTGACCACATTCTAAACAAAACGCGCATATTTTCTTCCAATATTTGAAAAAATATATATATAGAAGGTTGTTCAAGGGTTTTTTAGGGTAACCGCCATTGATGTGAGTGAAGAATACGAAGCAAAATATTTTTTGGTAATCTACTAACAAATTAGTATGGCGTGATCACGCTATGTTATTTGTGCTTTGCACAATTACTTATCGCATGAGAAATCTAGCTGCACGTTAATGCAGCGTGAGCAGTGCAACAAGTTGTTTTACTGCGGACTTAATGTAAACGGAATTGATTGCTGCAAAATATTTCTGCTTTGCTACACTTGAGCTAAAATTGTCGAATTGAATTACTTTTTTCAGTCTCAATGAAACATAATGTGGTGACAGAAAGAGGAGTGGAACAAATCGGAATACCAAAATGTTTCAACAACAAATATTTTCTAGCTGGACGTAGTATGTATGTATATATATATATATATATATATAACAGCGACAATCACGAACCGGCACACGCTCTCTTCATTGTGTGCTTGCTCTTCCTCTTGTTCCGCTTCACTCCCAAAACGTCTGTGCCGATTTTTCCAACGTATAGTAAGCCGGAAGCACAAAACGAGCGAGCTAGGAATGCTAGAGTGAGAAGAAGAGGGAGTGAGAAAGCGAGAGACAGAAGGAAGTCAAGAATAAAATAAAAACATTTCGCAAATAGTTCTTCATGGGGCGGTGGAAATCGAACCAGAGTTCGATTTCCACTGCCCTATGATGTTTTATTCTGTCAGCGTGTATCGATAGCCGAGTGAGGAAGGTCCTCCATCATAGGGTGGTAGAAATCGAACCATTGTTCGATTTCCACCGCCCTATGATGGAGGACTTTCCCCACTCGGCTATCGATACATCCTGACAGAATAAGGCATAGCCTAGTATAGTATCCTGTAGCAACGTGGTATAAAATGTACGCGAGGATGAAGAGAAATGTGAGCGTGAGATGAATGGGAAAGAAAAAAGAAATGAACTAGAAAGATGAGTGTGGTATAAATGTAAACGAAGAAATGACGAAATAGAAAAAGAGAAAGAAAAACAAAGCAAAATAACTAAAGAAACAGAGATAGAAAGAAATAGTAAGAAAAAGGAAGCAAGTGAGAAAAAGAGAAAGAATTAGAACAAAAGAGACAAAAAAAAACAAAGATAGAAAGAGGGGTAGAATAAAGAACACATAAAGAATAGACAAAAACAAAGAAAAGAAAAATTAAGGCAGCCTGCACTATGTGGTGCCTAGAATGAAGGAAGTATGGAGCTCATGAACCATCTTTGCTTCTCTTCGGTTCATCCTTTCTCTCTTTCTCTCTTTCTTACATTTAGTTTGTTCTGAGTTTTCTTCCCTTGATTTGTATTTCTTTGTAATATTATCAAGGCACTCGAAAAACAAGAGTAAGAAGATTGCTCTTTGCCGAGAGCGAGTGCTTAATTTGCTACGGTATATGCAGTTTTCTCTGCTCTTCGACAAGCTAAGACGCCATACGACAGCATCAAAATACCGGCCACCTAAGTGCTTCACTCTTGAAAGAGAGGGAAGGAGAAGGGGTTAGAAGAACACTAAACAGTAAAAAAGAACACCGCCCATCTCTATATGGTAGAAATGTAAATAAAGAGAGATATTGGATCCCCAGTGAGCGATGATAGGCCTGTGCATCGCTGCGCCAAGCATTGCACGTCTTTGTGTGAAGTTTCGGCATTTTTGTCTTTGTAGTTAGGAACATGCAAAGAAATGGCAATACCTTGTAAAATTGGAGCTAAGAAACTAATAAATTCGGATTCGGAAAACAGAGGGTACCTTTATATCAAGTACAAGGGTGAATGATCTTGCTATGAATTCATATTTGCCCATTGAATGCGATTATATTAACATCCGTGCGTCAGGATAATTAATTTCGACCAAGCTTTCCTGAGAACCAGAAGACGTATGTGCGGCAGTAAAAGATAAAACCAAGTTTTTGAGCGAACCGGAAACCTGAAAGAGAGCGGCGCACCTCAGATAAATCAGGATTTTCGTGGTTACCGCCTAACACCTGTTCTGTTCTGTTCTGTTTTAACTGTTTTGCTGTGGGGAGGTTGAGGTGCCTATTGCCTCGGCTACTCCATATCACAAAGTTCTGCAGCGAAAAATAAAATAATAATACAGAACGGTACCCAAAAATTAACAATACGAAAAAGAAAAAAAAACATAATAGCACACTGAAACCAGTTCAAATATCATGCCAATACACAGTTTTCTTCGCGCAGTTCACACAGTCATAAACTACTTACACGCACACCTTACTAATCTAATGTCAGTATATACATGACCACATTATATAATACCCATCTCTGGCTGTCAGTAATAGGCGCTTGTCCAGTCCGGTCTCCACTAAACAGTCTGTCAGGAAGATTATTGCCTTTTTCTGGAGATGCATCTCAGGCCATGGTCCAAGTAGTTTATTGTGAGGGGCCGTCTGTCCAAACTTGCTAATTTGTTCTTTAATTTTTCTCTTTCATTCGAGTATTTACCGCACTCCAAAAGAATATGGCGAACATTTTCTTCTGCATGACCACAATGACATTTCGGTGAGTTGGATCGATGTATCTTGTGCAGGAAGCTGTTTGTGTATGCTACTTCCAATCTAAGTCGGTGGATCAATGTCTCTAGGTGTCGTGGGAGGTCTGTCGCTATGGAAAATTTTCTGTGGGGATCAACTTCATAAAGTACCGTTTCCTTTGATTTAGGGCTCTCAAACCACTTCTCTATCGAACAATGGTTAGCTCCTTGCGATATAAAATGTCGAATATCCGCCCCATACATAGGGGTTACGCAATCCCGTCCTTCCTTCAATGCTCTCTTCGCGAGACTATCAGCATCTTCATTTCCCTTTATTACAATGTGGCTGGGTATCCATTCGAATACGATGTTGTGACCCTGCGATGAGGCATATTCCACAGTTTCTGCGATACATTGTGATATTTCACCATTTTTGTAAGGTGATCTCACATTTCTGATTAGCTGAAGAGCAGGTTTGCTATCAGTGCATATCACCCATTTTCGCTGCTCAGGATTCTCGCAGATCAGCTTAACTGCTTCAAAGATAGCCACCAATTCTGCTGTCGTCGATGAAGATTTGTGCGATAATTTGTACATCTTCTTTTTCTGAATTTCGGGTATAAAGACCGCACAGGCTGACGCTTCTTTTGTGCATGATCCGTCTGTATCTATCTTCGTTTTTTCATTATGCATTACATGAAGCTGATGAAGTACCAACTGTGCCGTTACTAGAGGTGCCATGTCTGCTTTCTTCTCTATGCCGTCTATTTCACGGATAACGTTGAGAAGTGGCAGCGTCCAAGGTTGTTTTGAAGGTTTCCATTGTTTAAATTCTGGTACTACTGCTTGAAATGATGATATAGTATCCTGTAGTCTCGTTGCCGTCCTTTGTGTTAGTGCACCAGATGAAAAATGACTTTCACGTTACGTGAAAATTCTGAATAAATTTCGAGATGATTCTTTAGTTCGGAGTACTGCTAAAGGTGGCTCTCGAACCTCCGCATACACTAAAGCACTGGAAGTTGACTGTGGTAAACCCAGACATACCCTCAAGCTCCTTGCCAATAACAAGTGAAGTCTCCTTTCGGTGAAGGCTGGGAGTCCGTGCAGCAGAAGCAGTGAGTAAGCTACGATGGGGCGTATCCAGGCAACATGTATGGCTAATAACGACTCTGCAGTACCACCCCATTTGACCCCGCAGAGATGCCGGAGGATTCGAATGGCCTCATTCACTTTTTGTTCCAGGGACTGGACATGAGGTGACCATTGTTGAGAACGACGGACCGATCCCGCCGAAGCCACCACTGTTGCGAAAGACGGCGACGCCAACGCGGCCCCGAAGGCGCCACTGCTTTCAACTCCGCCGGGAAGGTCACCAGCCGTTTGGTAGCGTATGTTTCTCAGCCCGCGACTGCTTCTGCGCAGAGCTGATAAGACGAGCGGACGAGACGACGGTGCGTTAAACAAGGTTTATGTACAGCATATATACAGAGGCGTTACAATTTCGGCACTGGGGCCGACAGAGACTCGAAGAGCCGAGCTCTCCTCTCTAACACATAGATCAGCCTTTCGCCTAAGACCGCTGACTCACACACATGTCGGCTCTCCGACATGGGGACTCCTCTCTCGTAGGACCTCCGATCGCGACGCGCCGCAGAATTCTTTTATTTACACCGGGTCCAACCAAAATGTCCAATCAGAAGCGCCGCTGGTCGTCAGGGCAGATTCCTCCAATGGGGTTGCCGCGCCATGCGTCAGACCACCAGACACGAGGACGTCGGCTCGCTGTCACGTGCGCAGCTGACTCAATGCACGTGGGCCAGAGGGGCGCCGCGCGTGTTCACGCCGTCGAGTTGATCGCGCCAGGCGGACTGCGGGCTGGCCTTGACCCAGATTGCCTTTTTCAGAGGCACGGACGTTTGACGAGGACTCGCTGGCATAACAGCACCCCCGCCGCCAGACAATGCACCGGAAAGACGAGCTGCTTCCACGGGGCTCGGATGTCAGGTGCGCTCGTTCGCCAGGTCCCTCCAGGTTCGCCTCCAGGGCCATGGGGAGAATACAGCTCCAAACTGTTCCGGGAACACATCCCATTTTTGACGACGGATCCCAGCTCCACTGGCTTGTCGCCACAACTTGCTGGCCAACTTCGCTCGTCTCTTCTGACCATCTTCGGTTTCAGCACTTGTCGATGGTTCTGCAGCTTGCTAAGAACGGTTCGACAACAAACAACACACGACACAAGCAAGTGCCCTCGGTCACCCGACAGAACACCAGACAAAGTGTAGTACAACATATACCTATCTACGTGTCTATCGGAATTTTGTTCCCTCTACATCAAGAGGCACGTGTGGAACACAAGACTCCTAAAGTAAGAACTTGAATTTTTCACAATTACAACAACGCAACAAATTAGAATACCACATAAAGTTGGCCCCTTGAGATCACTCTGAACGAGAGCGCTCAGCCCAGGTCGTGATGAGGTCAAAATTTTGCCCCGAATCGCCAGCCAGAAACCGAAAGGTTGAGAAGGTACTAGCTAGAACGCACTGCTCAATGCACCTCCATTAGCGTTTAGCTTTCCCTTTTTTTTAGCGAACGTCAAGGTTGCGCTGTGGAGCAACGTGCTCCACCTCAGTAACCGGCCACTTTTAGGCGACGATACCTATGCGGCACCAAGAGCGGCTCACACTTTCGACGTTGCACAGGGGAACAACGATACGGCTTGCTACGGATTGACTCCTCACCGCTTAGCTCGATATCGTGTTCGATCACCCTCGTGTTTCCGGGGCGGTCCGAAAACACGTCTCCAAACTCGGAACCAATCTTTCTCGGGTCCTCTTTCTCAGGTCCTCCTTCACTTAAGCTAGGCTCTAGGCTCAACTGTTCCCAGATTACTTCCGATTTCCTTTCGATTATCTCACTAGAACTAAAAATTTCTGCTTCCTCTTCCTCCGAAGCACTTAAAAGTAAATTTACGACTGCTTTCAAGTTACTGTGATAAACTTTGTTCGGCCGCCTTCCTAATTTAAATTCACAATTGGTATCAGAAAGCTTCGATACTACTTTTGCGGGCCCTTCCCAATCAACCTCAAGCTTGTTCCTTTTGGACGGCTGCAGCAGCATTACCTGATTATCAACTTCAAAAGCACGCTTCTTCACCGATATCTCGTAGTGCTCCTTCGACAGCACTTTTGCCGCGTTTTTCTGGCTTTCCACTAGCGCTTCAATTTGGCTTTCCACTAGCGCTTCAATCGAGAGATCCTCACGCTGCTCTCGAATGAGCGTCTCTCGATCAACTCTCGGCAGCTCGCTCCAACTTTCCGCTACAGGCGAGAGCGTTGCAACTTTCTCGCTCCGACTCAATGGCGCCATGTCGTCTCCCCTTTCTACGGAAACCGCGCAGGTCGGTTCGGCGACGGGCCGCTCGCGTGACTGCTCACATGACTCATGCGGAAACTTTCCTTTCTGGGGTTCCGTCGACCCGCCGACAAAGTCACTTGAGAGTTCACCGCATGGAACCAGATCAAGCTGCCGCGATAGCTTCCGCGCTTGCGATTGCGTGAGAGCCATGCACGCTAAGTTGGGGAAGAACGATTTGCCCTGCTCTTTGAGAAGCTGCTCCGAGTTGTTGGAGAAAAGATAAGGAAAACGATCATTTAGCGCGGCAGACACAGCCGCTTCGGTGCGAAGCTCACCGAACGGGCCTTTAATGACAACCGTGGCGATTGGTAAGCGAACACTCTGCTCCTCGGCGACCTGCCTGATCCACGCGCATTCTCCTGTGAAGTCATCCGGAGACACCAATGAAGGATGGACAACGTCCATGGTTGCCGCTGAGTCTCTAAGTGCTCGGCACGTTTTCTCATTGACCCTAATTTCTTGGAGATACGGCTCCAACAACCGAATGTTTTTTTCTGATTCTCGGATCGTTGCGAAGGCAAACTTTTCCTGACAGTTTCTCGCGATGTGCCCTTCCTTTTTACAGTTGTAGCAGATTAGCGGCTTCCGTTTGTTTTCCGACTCAAATGCCTGTGTGGTGGAAACCTCACTCGATTTCTCCGCTTCTGTTTGCCCTTCCCCTACACTGTCCTTCGTAAGAGACGGGTCCTTTTTGAAATTACGGTGCGGAACGAGTTTCCGTTGATCAGGTTTCCTTGAAAAGCCCTCTTTCCTTTCATCCTTTTCAACGCGCACTGCCCTGCTATGCAACTTTCGGCGAGTATAATACTCCTCAGCTAACTCCGCTGCCTTATTTAACTGTACTTCCCCAAGTCTGTCCTGCAGCCAAAGTCTGACATTATCCTCGATGCAGCGGTAGAATTGCTCCAATGCCACGCATTCCACCACTTTATCGCGGTCGTCATAAACACCTTCGCCCTTGAGCCATTCAATCAAATCGGCTTTAAGACGAAACGCGAAGTCAACGTGTGACTCATTCCCCTTTTCAGCATACCGGAACCTTTGCCTGAAAGCCTCGGGTGACAACTTATAACGTCTCAAGAGCACTTCGTTAACCTCGTCATAGCTCTCAAACGCTTCTCTCGACAAGCAAGTTATCGCGTCGGACACTTCGCCGGGAAGAAGAGCTAGCAGGTTCCGCGCCCAAAGAGGCCGCTCCAAAGCGTTTCGCTCACAGACGTGTTCAAACTTGACGAGATACTTCGCCATGTCCTCGCCTACTACGAACGGTGGCAGTTGGTCCCGAATTCTAAAACCGCTGACCTGAACTGTTGGAGAAGCTACGCTAGGCGCCTGCGAACACTGTAGGATTGCCAATTCTAGTCGTTTCAACTCTAGGCGCTCTTGTCTCTCGGCCTCCTCGCGACGTTCGCGCCTTTCAGCTTCTTCGCGAGCTTCTCGCCTTTCCTCACGTTCGCGAGCCTCTTGCCTTTCAGCTTCTTCGCGAGCTTCTCGCCTTTCAGCCTCCTCGCGGCGTGCTTTGATTTCCACCCAGGCCTCATCGACTTCCTCAGCCGACACACCCTCATCCTTCATGATCTCAAGGATCGCTTGTTTTCGTTTCGCACGGCCCAAAGTAATGCCGAGTTCCTCACAAATTTCGATGAGTTCCTTCACTTTAAGGTTCTCCATCGTTCACACTAGCCTCTTGCTGTTTGCCCCTGTTAAGAATCTACTTGCCGTACCCACTATAAGCCTACTAGCAAGACGCGCAAGCAATTTTTCACACTCCCGTGCTTACCCCCTCTGCATTAACTTTGGTTTCAAAGCGCTTCGACTTGGCTTGAAACGATCAAAGCTCACTCTAATGCTTCACACAGCCCTTCTCTAAACTACTACAACCTGAGCTAGAGTAGTCTGGTGAACTGAGGGGAAAACATCAGGCACTCACCGCATCGATGTCGCTGACGCCGGCCGATCCCGCAGCTGCCAACCACTGTTGCGAACGACGGACCGATCCCACCGCTGCCACCACTGTTGAGAACGACGGACCGATCCCGCCGAAGCCACCACTGTTGCGAAAGACGGCGACGCCAACGCGGCCCCGAAGGCGCCACTGCTTTCAACTCCGCCGGGAAGGTCACCAGCCGTTTGGTAGCGTATGTTTCTCAGCCCGCGACTGCTTCTGCGCAGAGCTGATAAGACGAGCGGACGAGACGACGGTGCGTTAAACAAGGTTTATGTACAGCATATATACAGAGGCGTTACAATTTCGGCACTGGGGCCGACAGAGACTCGAAGAGCCGAGCTCTCCTCTCTAACACATAGATCAGCCTTTCGCCTAAGACCGCTGACTCACACACATGTCGGCTCTCCGACATGGGGACTCCTCTCTCGTAGGACCTCCGATCGCGACGCGCCGCAGGGCTTCTTTTATTTACACCGGGTCCAACCAAAATGTCCAATCAGAAGCGCCGCTGGTCGTCAGGGCAGATTCCTCCAATGGGGTTGCCGCGCCATGCGTCAGACCACCAGACACGAGGACGCCGGCTCGCTGTCACGTGCGCAGCTGACTCAATGCACGTGGGCCAGAGGGGCGCCGCGCGTGTTCACGCCGTCGAGTTGATCGCGCCAGGCGGACTGCGGGCTGGCCTTGACCCAGATTGCCTTTTTCAGAGGCACGGACGTTTGACGAGGACTCGCTGGCATAACACCATGTTAGTCTCCGGTCTAAAATTACTCCCAAGAATTTATGAGTTTTAACCAATTGAATAGGCTGATTTTGCAGAATAATCTGGAAATTTCAAGGTCTTTTTAATGTAAACGGAAGTATGGCTGTTTTAGCCAGACTCAGTGCCATACCTTTTTGTTTAGAAAACGGTCTACATAATCCAATCATTCTTGTAGAGTTTGTTGTACATCCAAAAACGATGGACCAGACGTCCATATACTTATACCATCTGCATATACTGAACATCTGACGTTAGGTGGAAGATTATACGGGAGCTGCGGCATGACTGCATTAAAGAGAGTAGGGCTTAGCACGCTGCCCTGTGGCACTCCTTGGTTGACGACATGTTCTGACGTTGGGCCCTCCTGCGTAACTACAAAAACTTTCCGGTGCTTCGGGAAGTCAGCGATCCAACGCAGTATCTTGTCCTTGAATCCCTGTAACGCCAGGCCTTCCAGAACGTGAACGTGACTCACTGTGACGTATGCTCGGTGGACATCAAGGAATACAGCGACAGTGATGTTTCCTTGCGTTCGTTGGTTTTCCACATCTGTGACCAAATCCAGAATGCAGTCCATTGTGCATCTACCTCTTATGAAGCCGGCTGTGCTTTCTGGTAGTAGTTTTTTCATGTCTTGCCACCATAAAATTCGTTCATTGATCATTTTTTTTCATCACTTTTGAAAAACAACTTGTCAAACTAACCGGCCTAAACGAGCCCAACTGCATAGGGCTCTTCCCTGGCTTTAGCAACGGTACTACTTTTGATATCTTCCAACTTTCCGGAACTTTTTCTTCTTGCCAACATTTATTATAGATGTCCAGCAGGTGTAATTTTCCTTTTTTGCACAAAATAGCAAGAGCAGCGTATGTAACTCCATCTGTTCCTGGTGAACTTGTTCGTTTTACTGAAGACAGCACATATTGGAGCTCCTCTGGTGTGAAGCTGTCATCCAGATCTGATGAACTGATCGCAGAGAACTTTGTTACAACCGCCGAAGCTGATTCTGTAGAGGATTTATATTCGCTAGTTTGGGCGGTCTCTCCATTGTTCAGTATAAGATTGCAAAATTCTTCGGCAATCACACGTTCGCTAACTCCTCGAGACAGCGCTAGAGCCTGTAGTGGTCTCGAGTGGACTACTGGCTGTCGGAGGGCGCGTGCCATGTTCCACACTTGAGGCGCCGAGGTAAATGGAGAAAGTGAGGCACAGAAATCTTGCCACCTTTTCGTTGAAAGCTTCTGCAGTTGGTTATGCATTGCAGAATGTACTTTCTGTGCAACCTTGAAATCTTCTAAATTACCCGACCTGCGATATCTTCTTTCAGATCGGCGTCGTATTGCCCGAAGCCTCTCATACTCAGCGTCAACACCCGAATACCCATCTGGAATGGGTACTGCACGAGTTGCTTTTGTTAGAAATTTTTTTATCTTCGATGCATACGTTTCTGCGTCAGAACAAGGTTCAAGATTTTGTCTCTGTAGTTCTCGAAAAATTGCCCAATTTGTGATTCTTGTTGTGCGGTTATTTCTCGTTTTCTTCAACTTTGGGTGATATATGAATACTGGCAAGTGGTCACTTCCTCTTGTATCAGCGTCTGACATCCAGTCTGCTCCAGCCGCTAATTCAGAGGAGCACACAGTGATGTCTAGTACGCTGCAGTAGTTATGCCCCCGTAGAAACATCGGAGAACCATCATTTAGTATAGTGTAACCATAATCTTCGCATATTTTTACTATAGCAGATCCCCTTACACTACAACGCTCGCTATCCCACAATTCATGGTGCGCGTTAAAATCACCACATATAATTATGGGATCATGGTCATATCTACACACTGCAGCCAACTCTGTGTATGAAACGTTTGCTTGAGGGTGCACGTAAACACTAACTACAGTTACAGTAACTTTATCAAACTTCACCTTGCATCTAACAAATTCCGGTGCAACTGTTTTTGAAGTAGCCACAAGTGTCGACGGAATATCGCGTCTCACACACATCACTCTGCTTTTTGCAGCAGGACGTTCTGCTTGGTACACCACATAATTGAATAAGCGAAAGTTGGTGGATACTCTTGTTTTGGAAATACACAAAATCGGAAACCCGTGCTGAACGACGAATTTCCGAAAATCTCCACTCTTATTCTGCAAACCGTTGCAGTTCCACTGGAATATTGCACTTCTTTTGTACCAGTTAGATAGTCCGGTAGCCATGATTACGACAAGAGAAGATGCTCAACATCTAGCAGCAATTTCACTTCTGGTAAAGAGCCTGCTTGTGGCAGGGATCGCAGAATTGCTTTAAGAGCCGCAAAGATTATTGGCAAAGTGACTCGCTCGTTTCCGGCTGTCTCCGTCGAGATCGCATTTCTTAAAGAATTTTTCCTCAGCAAGCTGCTGTGACCCTTCCCTTTGGTAGCCAGTGGCTCCTTGGCTGGGTCTGGCCCGGCAGAAAGCTCCACTTCAGCAGGTTCCTGGGCCCGGACTTCTTTGCCAACGCGATGTTTTGGTGCTGAGCACTTCAATACTTCCGAGTAAGTGTCGTCGCGCCACTGTTTTGCATTTCTTTGTGCCGCAGGAACATCTTCGACTATATCCGCATTGGGTGCTGGACCTCTTTGTATCTTATGGTACCCTTTTACAATTCTCTCTCTTTGTGCCGCTGATGCCAAACGGTTGCGAGAGCAGCCTGAGAACGACACCGGATGTGGTCCAGCACAGTTGGCACACTTAGGTTGACGCTTCGAGGTGCATTCTTTGTAATCATGTGCGCCCGCACATACCTTGCATCTCTTGGTTCCCCTGCAAGTCTTAGCCTTATGCCCATATCTCTGGCAGTTGTAACACCTTACCGCCGGCTCAATGTATTCCTCGACAGTGTGAACCATAAAGCCGAGAGCAACTCTTTTTGGCAATGGAATGTCATGTCTAAACTGGAGTATTACATTACGTACGGGCTGCATTGTGGCACTTCCATCTTCATTTCTTGCCCATCTTTTTTGTCGTGTGACTGAGATTACTCCAGCATCTTTAAGATATTCCAGTAGGTCATAATCACTGTATTCGAGTGGAATATCTCTTATCTTTGCTAGGGTCTTCATGTAAGACTGAGGTATCATCACATGTACAGGCAATCCAGCCAGACTCTTGATCAGCAGCAACTTGTTTGCCGAGTACAAAGACCGTACTGCAACACAAAAACTTCCGTCTCTGTTGATTCTTGATGATGTCACTTTCTCATTGATAGCAGAGATTATCTCAGATGCCATGCGATTGGGATTCACCTTCCAGAAGGAGTCCTCGGCAGCGATTGGTCTGAACACCACCGGTATCCCCGTAGCTCGGTTCTTGTGATGGGTGACCACCGTGTAAGCTCCCTCGTCTTTCTTGGGTGCTTCTGTATCCATTGGTGTCATGTCATTAAGGGAGTACGTCGACGTAGCGTCATCGTTGTCAACCTCTTCTGCCTCCTCTGTACGCCTCTTCTTACACTGCGAGGCCTCGCTGTTCTCTGTATGGGACATCGATATTGTTGCTGAGCCTGCAGCAACTTGAAGTCGAGCGGTATGGGTAAGTGGTGCTCCGCTTGGCGCTAGCGGCATCTCGTTGTCCCCCATACCCGGGCTTTGCCAGGTATGAGGCACGGGCCCACTAAGGGGCAATTCTGATCGCGATGCGTAGTGAAACTCCGACTCACCGATATTTAGCTGCCACTCTGGAGACAGTCCACCCCCCCCCCCCCGCACAATCTGTAAAAAGATCCCGAACTCAATATAATAACTGAATTAAGAGAGCGAAATGAAGCTACGGGCTTCTTCCATTCAGTTCTTCCTTTTCTTCTTCCAACACCTATTCTGGGGATGGTATTGGACGGGTGCTGTCGATATGTTGGAGAACTCGGTGCTGCGACCAATGAAACTAGAATACGAGGATGCTGGATATGTCAGCGTACCGAGGTGGGCTGCCAAACCATGGAGCTTAACAACGAACGACGACAAATGTGATTATAGAGAACAAAGGTTGTTGCGGTTGTTGTAAAGGCCCTGCCTCTTCTCCATATCATATTTTTCTTTCGTGACCCTAATCACTGGGCGACTATATTTGTATATAAATAGTATAATATTGAGGTGGTGAGGGTTTTGAAGCCTTCGAAGTTTCTGTTTTTGTCGACCGGTCCTGATTGAGAGTTCTTACAGAAGTTGCCAGCACTACTACGGGAAATGACATAAGTTGATTTATTTATTATTTATTTCTTTATTTGTAGATGCTAGTAATCTAAAATTTTGGTGCTACTGCAAGTATATTAGGGTCACAACAGATACTCTTCAAGCGTAACAATTGGAAGATTCATAAAAGTCATATTTGGAGTTCTTTTTTTGGAAGCCGGTTGCTCCATCTTCCAAGAGTAATATTTTGTCTTAAGAAGAGCAATTCCACAAACGTTGCCAAGGAACGTTGGTGATTATAAGTAAAATGCTCGTGTTAAAAATTATACTTGCCAAGCAAAAACTTTTTTAAACGGTCCTGAGGAGTTTAAGCCCCAAGGCTGTCCATGAGGGACATCCTAGCAGCCGCTAGTGTAGATGACGCCCGAGTCAGGGCACGAACGTGGTGGCGTCAATGAATACTTGTCAATGATTTTTTTTCAAATAATGAAACAAAATAGTTCTATGCAAAGGAAGCGATGAAACATACTTTCACAGGTAATTACTCTGGCTCCTGTAACATACTCTTCAGGTTTCCAGTCACGATGGCTGGGATTGTGGCGATACGTGGGATGAAAAAATATTAGCAATGATTTCACTATGCCACAGTACACTTGAAACAGCTAAACAACGAAGATTCTGAAGGCCTATTTCGTTGCTCTTTGTTTCTTCTTTTTTTTTGGGGGGGGGGGGGGGAGTTAGCTAGATAATGATTGGTTGTTTGTGCGCTGAATCTTAGAGCAAATAGGTTCAAGTTAAAGCACAGACAGTCACAGACGTGGCATGGATGTCCGAACTCTAGAGAAGGAAAACTTGTGCTAAGAGCAAGCGTTAGCACCTCTCATACATCTACGGGAACGTCGTCATAGGCATAGCCTACCAAAAGTATAGGCATGCCACCATTTCGCTATTTCATACGTGGCATTATCTCGTTGCAGGTATTCATGGTATTCAGCTAGCTGGATTCCATGAGGAACGGTTGTGTCGTCCGCGATTGCCAACACCAGCGTGGCTCTCGCCGAGTGGTGCCCCGTCCTCGCACTCCTTCGACCATGTCCCCCATGTTTCCTACTCTTTCTTCTTCCTCTCGCTCCTGTGCGGCGAGTGCTCTACCTTCTTTAATTTTCTGTTATTCTTCTTTCCCCCCCCCCCTTCTACCGCCCCCTACAAGGCACTTTCCCATGTCGTATATAGGCATACAGAAATTATGTGCCCCTTTCCCCTCTTTAACAATTACGCATGCATTACTTATTGTTGGGCTGCTGCCTTCTTCAACTTTTGTGGACATGCGGCGAGCATTTCGATTCACCAAACTGCTGTGGCACATTTCCAGGGTCATCTGCTTTATGTTTTATTTTTACCGAACCAGTTTTGAGTAGTGTGGTTTGCCCAACTTCTGAGGCACATACTCATTTATAATAGTATTTTTTACAGCGAAAACTGTTATGAGATCACTTTACAGGTCACGCGCAGTTGTTGTGCGCCGCCACCCCCGCCACTGCCGCCGCCGCTGGTGTCCGTAACCACATCGCACGAAATTAGAAAAGAAACCTTGCAACAATGGCACAGTGGGGCTTGAACACGGGTCTGCTGGGTGCTAACCCATTATTCTATCACTGAGTTAGGCCCGTGCTTGTAACTTGTTGTCAAACTTGCCTTAGGCAGGCATCACCTAGCACCAATGGCACAGTGGGGCTTGAATCCAGGTCCGCTGGGTGCCAGCCCAGTATTCTACCACTGAGCTACACCGGTACTTGTGACTTGTTGTCACACTTGCCTTAGGCAGGCTTGATGCCGGGAAAGCAATCGCGTTAATACGACCTATAAAGCGCTTTACAACAGCGAAAAAACAACCAGTCGTCGGACAATGCGAATAGCGTAACCAGGGGGCCGTCCGATGCTCCAAACCATCACAAAAACTTGTTCTCGTTCCCATATTAACGGTGGTGCATGCCCACTTCAGCCATAATTCCTCATTGTCGTCAGCCACTGCATGGACAACTGGCGCGAAAGCGAAATTCCTTGCAAGTGTGTAGCGGAGACCACGCTTCTCAGAAGAATGATAAAAATAGCATACCGAATGCCAGCCTACTACCCAAAAGTTTATGATTAATGCCCTAGAGGGTACCAATCAGGTGTGCTTGCAGTAGTTATCAAATCAGTGTTTTGAATAGGCTCTGAAAGGTCACTATATGCTATAACTTTCGCTGTGACTGTGCTGCGCCTACAGCGCAGGCCTGGCGTTTTTTTTTTTTTTTGATCGACGTACAAACAACGGTTTTCTAAATTGCTTTGACCTGGAAAACGTTCTTGCAGACGAGGGACGCCAAGAGCCGCTAACTACTCTAGCAAGCTTTATTTTGTAGATGCTGTTGAAGGCGCGTGGATAGGCTACGCATGCCTTCAGACTCTAAGAACTCACGTCCTTTACAGCGCCCCTTGTTACCAACATCGCACTTTGTGAACGAATGCCTAGATACTGTAGCTCCTTTATTGACAAGTGTTCTGTCCACAAAACACGATCTGTTTATCTAAGGCTACTGGAACGTGTGGCCGTTCACCTCTTTGTTGCACTGCATGAATTAACTGTGTTAGTGCCCACCGAATCTCTGTGCATTCTGTTTTGTTTTTTTTTTTTCTTTGGAATGCTTAAGTCGCCACTTTTAGTGCTACACTCACATCTACACTCAGCACTTTGAGCCTAGCATCATTTTGCATGTGTTTTTCTGATGCTGTCTAATTCATATACTCAGGCAACCAACACACAAGCTATTTGGGTCAGAGTAGTCATTTGATCCTATCAACCCCAAATTGGTTCCAGCTAAAGCAGCGCACATATCCATAGTGAGAAATATTTCTCGCACATCGGTCGGCCACGAAATGAAGCCGTACGTTTTCTTTGTTTTATTTTTGTAACGACTTCACTTTTGAATATCTTTCTTTCTTTGGGCTGCTGTTATCTTACGCCAGCTTACGTATTTTTTACGCGTCCCGGTAATGTTCTTTATCGTTCCTAAAGATTCCCACATTTTATATGTGCCAAGCGAAACTGATAAGTCTGCATGAATGCAGCCATTCCTATACGATGTTAATCTGTAATTTCTTGCTCTAAAGACCGTGTTTTTCTTGCAGCGATCCTCTTGCAGGAAGCAGGTGAATAAAAGTAACAGACAAGTGCTCTGAAATCGCTGCATTCATAATAAATGGGTACAAACTTTATTCAATGAAGTCGACGCATTATAATTAGGCAAGAATTGTAATGCTTAAATATGTCTTGAATGTTATTCGTTTGTTCTTTTGTAATACAATATCAAAAGAATAATTGTAGACGATAGTTACGAACGCTGTATCCGGTCAAGTAAGAACAATTCGCAGCTTCAAATTTATCCACTTCTTAGTTTCTTACTTCATGGATCCTATACCTATTTCGGATAGGGTCAGCCACGTGTCGACAGCGCCCTCAATTATTTCAGCTAACGTGGTGATGCCTCCTGAAGGAAGCGCTTAATCGCGTCTCCGCTCGCTTTCGTTTCTTCTTCGGGGAAAACAAAGCCATTCTCCTCGACACTTTCACGTTCCGCACACCTGATGCACCAAACCCCTCACCCCCCCAGGCCTATTTGTCTCCGCTGGCATCACTCCCTGTTGGCACAGCAGCGAAAGAAGTGTAAGCCGGGCTTGCAGCCCCCGCTAGCAATTGACAGTAATTGGCGGACGCCTATCGAGGACCTGTAATTTGTCCTCATCACGCCATTCTGCCCACTGTTGAGCCATCACGGACATGTGCAATTACCACAAACCACTTACCGAACGCAAGCACATACCGACATAAGGTTCCTTGCCGAACACGTCATAATGAACGTCAACTTGGGTTGTCCATAATGCAAAAAGTATACAAAGTAACATACACTGATCTAGCTCACCTGAATCCTAATGTAGTGATGAAAATGAAAGTATTGGTCACGTTTTTCCTGTATGCGTAAAATATGCATATGCTGGAGATACTGAGACGAAAATTTGGCATATTCCATGTACTTTGGCAGTACATGGTATGCGAAACATGCGGATGGAAGGCGACTGCGTGATAAATATTTTATTGCGAAGAGCAATAAATAGTGGCGCTAAAAATACCTGGGCGCAGGAACATTCGTTGAACAGCCGCATGTGTTGTATATTGTCACTTATTTACAGTTGCATAACGATGCGAACAGCAACATAGATATCAGCAACACCAGAAGGGGTAAGCTGATATGAAGCGCTGGTGCTTGCGCTGGTCTCGCGATAATGGTAGCCCTGAACACTGCCACATGAATGAACTTCAGTGGATGGCGCCTAGCTACAATTGGCGTTGACCCAACATGACCGCTGTATTGTAGAAGCACATATATATAATGTTTATCAAATTGGATAGCCAGTACAACAACCAGACCTCACGCTTCACGAACGTTGGGGTCTATTTAAAAAGAAATTCGGAGACCCGGCGTGACTCTGTGGTAGGATTCTTGGATGCAACGTAAAATGCTAGGGTTTGGTTCCTGCTGGGACCCCGACGTTTATTATTTGCATTCGTCCGGCCAACGCTGCCGATATCAGCTTTTTCTCGGCGCTCATGCGTTAAAATTACCCATGTTAGTCCTCGCCGTTCTTGGGTAGACATGAAGTGTCTGTCACAACTGGCACATACCCACATACCAATGGCACATACCTGCCAACGGTTGTCCGCCACTGTTTGGCGGAAAGTGTTTGGCGAAGTACAATACGGGATTGTGATATCATTCATGTCATGACCGACAATTTGAATTCGTCAAACCATCTTAGTCATCATTACTAATTTTCGGTTCACCGCAGGCTAAGGCGTTCATCACGAGAGCACCCCCACGTAAGTGACCATCCTCTGAAGTTCGTTTATGTAGCAGAGTTCAGGGCTGCCCCCCTCACGAGCACTAGCGCTTCATGTCAGCTTATGGCTTTTGGTGTTGCTAATACTCACGTTCTTGTTGGTAGCGTTGCGCAAGTGCTAAGAACTAGTTATATAAATATCTGTGACTGTACAATATATGCCTGAGCGCGCAACCTTTGTACACATATTTGACACCATTTCGTAACGTGTCATTCAATGAAAAATTACAACACGGCCACCTTCCCGCCGCATGCTGCGCATAACGTCGATTCCCAAGGTACGCGAAATCTGTCAAAGTTTTAGTTTTTATTACTGCGGAGTAAACTTTTGCTAATAAAGTGCACAATAGATGGTAGTTTCATTGACTGAGTTCGTTCTGACTTTTTTTTTACTTCGTACTAATTGTTGTAGAGTAGAATTTTTTTTACTGAACAAATTATTATAAATATAGCAGCTGAAGGCAAAAACCTTGAGGTCTCTACGACAGGCCAATGAAAACAGATCAGGACATACAGAACGCGTCATATGAAATAAAAGTGTTACGATAGTTATGATGAATAAGCAGAAATTTACTAGTTCAGAAACCAATTATGCATCATTATCACTGCAAGTAATGTTAATGAAGATAGGTGTGAATCGAAAGTTCACAAACGATCCCTTCGCAAACAATCCACGCACTGGTTATCTATGTTTGAAATTAGACAAATGACGTTTGGTGAGTAAACGCAGTACGAAGACAGTAGGACTTACCTGCTTCTCAACACCTGTTCTGTTTATCGCATCTCAGTTCCAAGCTAACGTGCACTCGGTGGTAATATGTTCAACCAAAGTGTTCCAGAAACAACGAGAGCAGAAAACGTGTAGAAAGTTACATTATGATCGAGTGTTTAAGCATAATTGCATAATGCAGCATTCCTTGCAGCCGTTTCGGAGCGCTGGAAAGTATGAAAAGTTTAAACACAAGTTGCTCTACACATAAAACGCAGTTATAATAAAATAGTAAAAAAAGCAACCACGGCCCTAATTTTACTGTATACGGCAAATATTATGGCACTTTTAAAGAGTCTTCAATTAGAATAAATAACTTATCGCTGGTAGCCTTGTTTATGTGGTTCTCACAGCAAACATACTGTTTTAGCGCTGGCTGTTTCAACGTGCAGTTTTATAGAGAACACAATCGTTAACTATATTATTTCATTCGAATGCGTGTTATGTGAGGTCCCACCAATCCGACTAAGTGACATATTTGAATGCTTTTCTATGTTTTGCACAGGAGCTTATGCTAATCTCAAAAACTCTACAACTGTTATATTGTAAAACGTAGAGTTATTCCCGGAAATTGTGCAAAAATTTCGTTTATTTAGTGAGGTACTCTTTAAAAAAACTCATGGACGTTTTGGGAAGTTGTAATTAAGTATACAACACAATTTTACAGTATGCATGAGCTACACAGTACAGCTCATTCAGACTGAAAGTTAAGTTATGTCACACTTGTTTTATAGAAGCAGTTAAAAGCCCTGAGGATTTCATAGCGCCTGTTCTAACGATCAAAATGTTATATTGTAGTTATCACTAAAGCTCTACTAATCCAGTGTTCGAAGTTTTCCTGCTCAATATGCCTTAAATTGTACCTTTTTTTTCTCCAAAATATAATCTTATCGAATGACGTTGTTTTGGGAGAAGTTTGTCAGTTCCCCTCTATAGCATTTCCGAACGCTTCTACTCCAGCTAACTTCAATATTCTGCACACGCTCGCAAAATTCAGTCGTCTCATCGCACTGACGGTGCAAAAAATAATTTTTTTCATTACATTCTCACTACGCAGCTGCCGCGGGCCAAGTTAAGCTTCTACTAGCGATCCACGAGTAAACGACTCGTGCGCTAACAGCTGAGTAGTATTCAGAAGCAGTAGACATGACTAAAACTGCTGGCCCATTAATTTAGCTGACATAGACAAATTTGACAACGCGTCGTGAGAAGTATGAGCCAGCGCTGATGTAGCGTACTTTAAAGAACTCCTAAGCATCACAAAGTTTGAACACGAAGCAGTAGTTCCCTTGCATTCATCACCTTTTGCACAAGCGTAATCTACTACTCGCCGATCATATCTTATAAAAGCCGTGTGATGTCAGCTCTACGAATTGGGCCAGTCAGGACTTCGAGCTTTTTGACTACACGCTGCAGTTTCTGCTGGTGCAGTCACAAACGCAAAAACAAAACCAGAGTTGAAATCAATTATTCGCGTGAGGTGGTCATGCAGGATAATGAAGTGTGTCCATGCTTCTCCATTGAAAAACAGGGTATCAGACAAAACGCAACAGGTATTCTCGTATATCAAACAATTTAGAGCTTATTTTATTGTGGAGTCCCGTAAACAAACTGCTGGTGTAATTAATTGTGCCGCAGAGACGAGAAACACCGCGAAAGAAAGCGCGTTCGTTTTTCGTATTTTCAGAAATTGTTTTGCGGCCCTTTAAAACAACGCATTCAGGACTGGTACGCTTACCTCTCAAACGATATTCTAGCTTGCAACTTTCAGGTGACATATTCTTGTTCTTGCCACACCATCGCTCTATCAGCCTAAATATGCACACAGCCGCACAACGTACCGATTAAGATACGCGGAAGTCTTTCAACACATGCTCGAAAAGACACTATATGATTCAGCTTCGCCGGTACATACATCGTCACACATAGTCACATTACACGAGCTACTACCGGAAGTCGAGGTCACGATACACTCTAGCAATCTAGCAATTCCACTCTAGCAGTTCGCAACTTTACACTATTACAAAATAGCTTTGATGAACTTGTTCACTGTTCAGCAACATCCACACAGCGGGATATTAGAACCGATATACCATATACATTATGAAACGTTGCTCAGCGCACGAACAAAAAACATCGACGTGAGAAAAGAAGATGAAAGAGCTCTTTTTGGTATTCCTCGCTCACGTTATTTATATTGTTGTGTTTTGAGAAAAGCTTTCATAACGAGTAACTAGAAGTATTTAAACAGAGGTACATGTATTTGAATTGATTGTCACTTGAAATATTTTTTTTCGCACACGGCTCTGCGAACCTTCTTTCTCCTCTTCGTTTACGTTTCTATTGCGCGCACAGGGTTTCGCCCTTTTGGCACATTCGTCACAATCATCACACTTCTTTTTTTTTCTTTTTTTTTTAATTTGTCTTTTGCCATTTGAAAGAGAACAAAATTAACTTCTGCCTATACCCCACTTATGTTGACCGTCTTCTGGCTTTCGCAAAGTGAAATAAAAAAGGCAATAGCAGCAGGAAAACAAGGGCACAAAGACGAAAATAAATAAATAAATTGATAAATAAAAATAATGGAAGGAGAAGAACAAAGAAACAAAGACCACGTAAAGCCTTCTCATCGGTGGCCGTCGCCTCTCGCGGGGACCAGCTGCATATAGATGTGATAAGCAGCAGAAGCGACAAGAAAGTGTCGCTGTTGCACTCTTGCGCTGGCCGGCGTTTTCGTACAGGCTCAACGCTGAATCTGAGAAGCGCAGCGAACTCCTCCGAAAGTTCGGCCGTTTCTATGTGTGTGTAGAACTTTGTTGCCCCTCGGCGCATCACCTCAAACGTCAAAAGCGTTGTTGTGTCGGGATCGCCTCCCTCCCATAGCTGGCTCCACCTTTTGTTTTCCTTTCCCCTTTTCTCTTTCCTGCGACGCGATACCTTTGCGTGCCGATAGAAAACAGACACTTCTCGGCTTAGTGAAGCTTGCTTTGCTTCTCATACTCTTCCTTCTGGTTTTAAGCTTGTTCAGTGTGTTTTTGTGGTTCATATAGAGAGAAACGGCTCCAAAAGCATGCAGAGGTAAATAACTGTGGATAAGAAAACAATTTTGATGGTGAACTTGTGAAAAGAAAAATATTAACGAGCTTGATAAAAAAAACATTGCTTAAAGTTTTCATGAAATATTGTATAAAAATACGTATATTTGGACACGTTAAACGCACTTGTAGTGTATACACCTCCACAATCTTGTAAGGAAGCCAGCTTTTTGCAATATATTCGTCGTTTGAAACACGTTTCAGTTTGTCTTACTTTGCGTTTCTGTTCATATTCCTCACTCAAAGGTTATGCTTCAATACATATTTCAATACATGTAAAAAAATACAATATTTTCGAGGCTGCTTTTGCCAAAGCCTTTCGCTATAATATTAGTAGCATTTCAGTGACCCAATAATGCTAGCCCTTCTTCTGCTCACTCCGGTGGCCCATGTGCACACGCGTTCACGCTTTGCAGGAGTTAGTGTAACTTATTGCAGTTCAATCTGTGTTGACCTTTGCATCGGGTTCCATATTCTAGCTGTACTTAAAACTCTCTTTCAGTCCTTTATGTACACTTTGCAGCTGCTCCAAAAGTGCGTTGCTGAACCTTTTTCAATCAGACAACTTGCTTATAGTGGCGTACTGACGTGGAAGCCCGTGTCGTGTATCAGTACTTGTGTGCAAAGGTGCATGATGCGGCTTTTATTTCTGAAATATTCGGCAGATCTTGCTTTTTTGTGAGAATTGTTCTCATTTGATACAGTCAGCAAGTATTCGTCTATTCTGCAATCGTTCGGTTTTCAGTCAAGCTTTACGAGGTGCATTGACGTGTTTTTCTAAATGTATTAGTTGTGTGCCCATAGGAGGTTTCCCAAGGCACTTCAACTATGCACTCGCACTTACCGGATAGCTTATGACTGACGGAACGTCATCACTCGTCTTAGACCACATACGTAATGATTAAAACAGTGAAGTTAATTTTACGTTAACATGATTTGCATATTCTATGTCACTTTCGTTAGCTCGTTTTTCTGTGGACGAGCAACCTTCGAATATAGCTTTCTGAACCCTATCAACAGAATTCTAATGTTTATTATACTGCTATGAAAGTGAAGCCAACGCTGAAAGAAGTTATTTTAGCCCGACATGATGCCTGTATGATACGAGTAACTATGTAATTTCTGTTGCTTTGTTATAAAGTTAGGGAGCCAGCACTGCAACCACATCTAGGGATCCAGTACGGATCCACCACATCTAGGGATCCAGATGCAACCACATCTAGGCAGCCAGCATTGCAACCACGATCCTTTTCCAAAACAAATTGATGATCTGCCGTGGCTCTGCGGTAGACTACCGGGCTACGACATTGAATGGCTTGGTTAGAATACTGCTTAAATCCAAAATATTGGTGTTCGCATTCATCGCATTAATGCGGCCGGTGTCGGGATTACTTAACGTTCACGCATTATATTTAACGATGTATAATATCGCCTGTTCCTGAGTAGATATAAACTGTCAATTACCTGTGGCGCGAATGACCGCATACGGTGGCCCGTTCTGTACGGGCAAGTTCCACACTTGTCTGGAGAAAAGGGTTTGACGACTCGCGCAAGTGTATCATATCGTTGTTTGCGCCTCAACCATGCAGCCGCATATTTTAAACCCGTTTTACTTCCCATGTCGATTTTGGTGTACACCATCTCAAGGAGGCGACAAAGACCCCACCCAGACGTGGGTGACCAGATAAATAATGAAAACAATTTTTTTTATTGAAGTGCGAAAATAAAACGGGGAAGATCCATTTACTGGGACTACCATGACGATATCTTCAATAGCCCGGGCCCACCGCACGAGCGCCCAAAAAACTTTGTCGGTGCTACCATGAAGGATGCCTCTCATTGCACAAGAGTCCAAATAGATACGAAAAGAGCCGAAAGTGTCTCCTGGTCACCAAAAATAATACTTCGCATAAAAAAATATTTTAGAATATTCTTGCTGGAAATCTAATGTCATCTCCAGTACGAATGCATCGCACTTTAAGGAAAAAGAAGAGTCATTTGACTCCTTTCGGGTATATAGTCTTGACGCGCAAAGCATATGACCCTCTTTAAAGATGCACGTCTACTCTCTTTGAAGGGCCGTTATAATCTATTTTGAGAGTAATGTGACCAACATGAGAGTTCACGTGCTTCTTTAAAGATATTCATATACGTGGCACTTCCGGACTATCCGAAAGGAGTCACACGTGCTCTTCTTTTAGAGGCGATTAGGTATAAGCACTTATGAGTACGGGCCCATGAAAGACTTTTTTGAAGTGATAGCGTCAAATAGCTCCTTTCGCAGAAAGTTCGGGGCCGGCGCCAGCGACAGCATCGTTGGTTGAGCGTGCAAAATCGGTGTTATTCGTAAGTGAGGAATCAAGATAAATGAAAATAAATAAATAATAAAAATGTTTCATTCTTTGAGAGTCGAATTCGGGCCATCTGTATGGCAGGCGTGGCGTTACCTTACAGCTCCGCCGCTGCTTGACATTGCAGAGTAGAAAAAAAAACACAAAAACGCCATGTATTAGGAGTCTCTCTAACGAATGAACCAATGACTGTCAGTATTTGCAGAATCGCACCAATAGTCAAAGCGTGTGTATTACACATGAATTAATGATGTCCGACCATTACGAAGTGCGCAGCTCGGCAGGCATGCCTGGCACCTCACTGACGCATCTCGGGTACGCAAGTCTGCTTGTATAGTAGGCATTCTGTGTGGCCGTTTGGAACGACCAATATCGCGAACACAGACGTTCAATTTCTTGCAGCATGGTCGAAGGCGATGATCACGGCGTTCGATTATGCTAGCAACTCCTATATACTTTCAAAGTGAAGCGTAAATGCTGTCTAAGTTTTTACATTTCTGCATTGTGGCGAACAAGTGTTTTCACCGTCGGGGTATTTCGCTTTCTTCCTCATTTAGTTTTGTATACTTGATGAAATATTTTGTTCGAAAGACAGCAGGACTGAGCGTAATATAAATTATGGACCTCATCGTTGATGTCTGCCTATCCATGCTCATCGCGCTATTTTCGCACTCCTGCCTGCGTCGTCTTCAAAAGGAGAGCGAAATCGACTTTCGAAAAAGGGCCATTCTGCTTCGAAAACCCAAGAATCTTCTTTGATATTGACTGTAGTCGATTCATATTCTTTTATTTTGTGGAGAAATCAGAAGCAGCTTCGGGAACTAAGGCAACCTACAACGCTAGAGATTTCGTAGTGAACACGTTGACATCTTTTCAGCAGTAAGCACTAAACCCATATACGCATACGAGCATAGCGAAAGCAATATACTTTTTTGAAAGTATTTTTTAGGTTACCAACATTTTCAGCGTCAGCTCCTTCGGTTCTTGATGGATGTGATGCCCTCTGAGAGACGTCATACTTTCGTGAAAGGTGGATTCACTGTTTGCTATTGGCAGAACTGCGTAGGACCACAAAATTCTCATGTGCCGAAATTTTATTTTTGAAAATTATCTTATGGTTGCTTTAGGGTCATGCACTAGCACTTTAAATGTAGCACTTGTTTTTATGCTGTGAGTAACGGGTAAGACATGTGGAGAAAAAATTGAAATAGTAAAATTTTGCGCAGTTTGTCTATGAACGATATTGGTATCATTGGCAATACAGATAGTGCTGAATTCTGGGAAATGATATCGCTACAATGGCGCAATATTTCTCATTATGAAATAAACTAGAATTTAAACAAATGTTATTTTCTAAAGAAAGGATATGTTGGGTCATTTGATAGTAATAGGAAGGAAAATATGCATAATGAGTGCGTCTTGCATCGCAAATGAAGGTTTTCTTTCCCACCGTGGACGCCGAGAGCAGGCTACTGGTGGAGTACGCCAGCACGTGGTGGCCCGTAAACGCGAGAATCTCTGAAGGGCAGGCGAATCGCACCTGCGCACAATCTACAGCTTTCACGTCAAAGGCAATCACATACATTTTTTTTTATTGATTGATTGATATGTGGGGTTTAACGTCCCAAAACCACCATATGATTACGAGAGACGCCGTAGTGGAGGGCTCCGGAAATTTCGACTACCTGGGATTCTTTAACGTGCACCCAAATCTGAGCACACGGGCCTACAACATTTCCGCCTCCATCGGAAATGCAGCCGCCGCAGCCGGGATACGAACCCGCGACCTGCGGGTCAGCAGCCGAGTACCTTAGCCACTAGAACACCGCGGCGGGGCCAGATACATTATTTTTTTTCAGGGGAAAGCCCCCCAAACGCGATTATTTACCATTGGGGCACCGGCACGACTAAGGCAAAAAAGAAAATCGTCGTGTGATGACGTCAACATATGACGTCACAAATTGTCAAAATTTATTCACATAACGTGATGCATAGCCCCTTGACTAAACTTTCGTTCATCCCGGCTACACTGCAAAACCGCATGAGGTGAAAAAAGTTTCCAGTGTCTCTGATCCCATAATCAATCACCCTCCACCACGTTGGGTGAAGTGTTTCGGTGGTATAAAATGTCGACTGCACAAAAAAGAAAAAAGAAACAGAAAGGAAAGAGAAGGCTTTCACCTTCTTACAGCCGTGTTAAGCAAATGCATTAGTGATCGTGTTCGGGTACCTGTATTGGATATCCTGCCTGCCTTTTTCTTTTATTTTTTTCTCTCAAAGTTTTCTTTTGCCCGACGGGACATAATCTTCTGTTTGCCAAGAACACAACATCATTTTAATTTCGTGAATCGTGTTTGTAAAGCTGCACTGTGCTAAATGAGTGGACACGTGTGCCATTGATTATGATAATCAGTGTTTTGCCCACGAACATAACTGATCTCAGGGTTCTCCTGATGCATAGCAGAAATTTGTGCCTAGGTAGGCACGTCGGGCCGTTTATAACAAATCTGCATCGTGAAACAAAAAGGTACACGACTGTAGTTTAGACGGAACCAGTATTGTATACACAAGGAACATGAAAACCGTTTCTAGCTAAGTCCTTTATCAATGCCTTTCGTCTGAAAAATGATGTAAGAAAACGCGAGGGCATTCAAGCAGGGGTGTGTAGAGGTAACGCCATTAGTGACACTGGTCGGTTGATCCCATTGTATAACGTAGCGTTTGCTTCCGTGAGTTTGCCCACGTCTACGTGCATACTGATTCGAAACAATTTGAAAGTATCTTGTGCCGAACCAATAGGCTTTGGCAAATGGCCATGTTATTGCTGCCATGGTGGCGGTGCCTCCTTTGGCCAGCAGCGTCCGTTAACGCGTCCTGTCCGGGAACTGATCACGACACACGCCACAGATCATTCGCGTTTTCTTTCCGTTGCATGCCCCCCTCCCCCCTCTGGTTGCATTACCATATTCTCTTCATGATATGATACATCAGCAGCAAAAAAAAAAATATCTGATGTTGCGGTAGCAAATAATTGACACCCTGGACTGGTTCTTGTCGGCACCGTCACCATTGATCTATTAGTGCATTGTACGTTGTATCCATGGGTGTCCATAGCGCACGAGCGGAAAGCACGAGCGTGGCTACAGTAAAAATCAAACGAGCTGGCTCATGTCAACTGCTAGCAAGATGCTCAAGCGGAGTGGAAATGTAAGGCGCAGAGGGGGGGGGGGGATGTTGCTCGAGCTGCGACTGTGAATTTTTGTTTTACTGGCGTGGTCACCATCACTGGCGCACGTGCTATCTCGCTATCTTAGTAGTAATCAGCGGGTGACTCATGCAGCATTTCAGATGCTGCGCTCTCAACGCGAAAAGACAGTGCGACAAGTGTATACGAAGTGGCCTTATTCTCCTGCACCAGCATTGCACAGAGTTGCATGAGATCGCATCCAAATCAGTCAAATGTAAGCCACACTTCGTATAATTTCACAATTTGTCGCTCTCACATTCGTTGCTTTCCTCTAGCGGTGAAACTGTGAATTTATTTATCTTTTTACTATAAAGAGAATGAAAGGACGCGCGCGTTTTGTACTCACCCTGTCTCCGTAAGTGTTAACTAGCACAGTTAATAAGCTTTTTAAACAGAATATAACCCAACTAGCCCAACTTTGTGCGTTGCTAGTATAGGCTTCCCTCTTGTCCGGCCATTCGTGTACCTCTTCTATCTATCTTCTTTCGCTCTTTTCCGGTTGCTAGTCGGCATTAAGGTGTCAACTTCTTTCTTCTACCCGCGTTCATGCGCCTTGTCTTTTTAAATGGCTTATACAACTCGTACTTGACAAATATATACAGAACAGTTTCGCTTTATCCCGGTTATTTATATCATTAATTCCGTGACGGTAAAACCTCATCTACGTCGGGAACCCGCTTTCCGACATTGTCATGGAATAGCAACTCGGAGCTTTTAGAACATTGGTTCTAAAGGTTTTTAAGATGTCTCATCCACATGCAAAGCACAAAGCGGACAACTCTAGAGCAAGCACACAAATCTTGCTTCATCAGGTTAGCGCCGGTTAAATTACAGTTACCACCGAAAAAATTGCGTGAAACAGTAGATCATACGTACCACGAGTATCTATGTCGCGCGGAGCATGCGGCGAGACGGTGACTGTGGTGTAATTGTTTTTATCGAGTGAAATGGTACGAAATCATTCTAGATATATGTAGAAATGTTATACTGACTGAAATATTTTGAAGAGTTGCACGTGTTCTCTTACCAGTAGTTCTCAGTTCCGCAACAACGAACCGATGGCAACAGCACACATGGGTTTTGCCAACAACACAACTGGTCAGCTGGTATGATAAGCTTATATTTGTCTTTTGTGATAGGTGACGCACCGAAGTTTGATGAGCCCATGTACATTTGTGGTATGGTTCTTGGAAGTTCTTGAAGAAGGTCATCAACATGATCATTGAGCACGAGCAGCTAGACAAGACTTCCTATTGGATTTATTGTGATCGTGCGACGAGGCTCGGTATGTAATTGATAATTAAGAAGACATGATCTTTGATGCCTCCTGCCTTAAATATGCGAACGAGGTCTTCTGAAGCCCTGCCCGCATCGAAATCGGATTTGACGTGGTGTAAGGACCAAGTGTTGTGAAAAGTGTAGTGAGCACTGTGCCGTTCCGGTGGACCATGTGCGTGGCATAAATGAAGTGTCGAGAGGCCACGTGCGAGCTGCTCTCAATCTCCTTCCAACGGCCATTGCATGTAATGAACATTATTTAAGCCTGAATGTTTATTTGCATGTATAGGGTTTTTATCAAGACCGGTAACTATGACTTGTAAGAGCGGGTACTCAACACTATACAGTTGCAACTGACGGCACACCACAACTGTTGTACACGATGACTCATCATAATATCGATTCTCACGATGTGTCAGATCAGCCGAAATTGTGAATGCGTATGTTAGCTGTTACTTTGTTGATTAAATAGTCTATCACCTGGGGTGCCTACCCTCTTAATAAGAACTGCGGTAAGCGGGCTTGTGACACACGTGACTAAGACAAAGGTTTTCATGATGTTCGCGAGAAGCATTCGGCGTTATTCATGTCCCCGCCTGTGAATCGAGTCTGTCATACACTGATCCTCGACATATTTGCGTTGGTGTGTGTGAACGTCCCTCTCTCTTTCAACACTTAAAGCTGATGTTTAATGGTACCCAAATTTCTGTATAGTATACCCTTTTATAACTAAGGGGCTAGCAGGGAAAGGAAGAACGGATGGAGAAAAAGAAGGCGTATGTTGTCATTGAATGCCGTCATCGCTTGGCTTCGCGCCGGCCAGACCACGAATAGCGTAACCAGGTATAGCCAGCAGGCAGGAAAAGGAAGAGATGTCGAGGAAGGGGGAAAGGAGGAGGGTATAGAACAAAGCATAACATAGCCATGTTCAGCATGTCACCGGCAAAGCCATGAAGAGGGCATACCCACGTAAAGTGTCTTATTCTAACGTTGAAAGAAGGAGACGAGCTTGAGAAGGAGAAAAGAAGAAGGGCGTTGCGGCATTACAAATAGGGCTTTCTTTCCCTCAATTGACTCCGAGTAGGCTTCGCGTTTGGAATTCCTGTACGCTCTCCCGTGAACGTGAGAGTTTTTTAGTTCCTCCAGTTTACGCGTCGAGTGAAACTGCATATTAATTTTTTCACTATGTAACGGGACACGACTAACAATATACCTTAAACCTCTTTCTTAGCACACCAAGATATGCGAGACACTGTACACTTTATGAAGCCATTGATAGGTCATGCTGCTTGTAATAATGGCGATAGATTAGGTTTGATAGGTGAAAGACACCTCTTTGTAACTATTTTTCCAAGTTGAGGGCAATTAATCGAGTACGCGCTTTGTGAGAATGAGCTTTCATATTCTTTCGTTGATTTAGGGTGAACGTACTCCCGGCTTCTAATGCATATATACAGCATAATAGGGAGTTCTAGAATAACGCACCGTGAGCCCTTGTGGTGCGGTCGCTGCCACTGCGCCTACTCGCGTCGTAACGCGAGTCGGCGTTCGCGTTCGCGGACCGCACGCAAAAAAAAATTCGAAATTGCGTGCGGTAATGGCGGCCCGCATGTGGCCCGCAAGCGTTGATTTCGAGGCCACAATGTCACTGCGATCGTGCGTTGCGGTTAGCAGCAGGGCAAACGCTATTCTAAATCTTATATGGCGCCCGCTACGCCCGCAACGCTCGCAGCGCTTGCCAACGGTATTCTAAAACTCCCTAATATGTGAAGTCACTATACGTAGTTCGTCTATACGATCGCAGAGCACCACGCAACAGAGCGTGACGCCGCGGAAACTTCTTGCGCAACGTCAGCGAGAACGCTCAACATTATGGCCATGGCTCCGAGACGGCGAGAATTTAATGCAACGCTGACGTGTAAAGAGAGCGGAGCCCGATAAGGAAGGCGCCACGGCTCTCTGCAACAGCACCCATGGCCTGGCTCAGATTCTGGTTTCAGCGGGTTGAGAGCGGGAGCTCGCGCTCGGGCACGGGACAACACCGGCGCCGCCGCTGAGGTGCGCCACGAAACAGGCGGGGCTGCTTGCGCCGGCAGCCAGGGCACCAGTGCCCTCGGGAGCAGTAAACGTGCCACGATTACTTGTGGCAGAGAGTTGCTCTATATTTTTCTTTTTCTATACTCGTTCCCCGTGCGCGCAAGTTCAACGCAAGATAAAGCTGAAACTCAGAGGTAAGAAGCCGAAAATACCCTTCTCTGAACAGCTTTCTCTCCCCGGTTCATCCTCACCACACCCACAATGGCCTTCTCGTTGCCGCTTTTATTTTTCTGCGAGAACCATCATTCAATCTCCAGAGCCAGAAGGGGCGCGGGTTATCCTAACCAAACATGGCTGGAATAAAAAAAGTGGCGCCCGTGTGCTAACCTGGGCGTCAGCTGCAAGGGGGAGTCTCGGAAAGAGAAGCAGTACCCCCGTTGTCAAGGATTGCGACGCGCGCGTTCACAGCACACGATCCCTTCAAGCTCCTTGCTCAACCACCCACATTCAATATCTCTGGTTGCCGCCACCCCGACGACACTCTCACGTCCCACAACCCCTTCCCCATTCACCATGTTATAGTTTTTGCTTTATTATCGGTTCAGCCATTCGATGCCGGCTCTAGGCAAGAGCAATGTCACCACTGAAGGGCACATCCAAATGCTGGCGTCATGCTGATTCGAGCCTTAACGGCGCAACTGAGTTCATCAACTTGCGAATGCTTGTGTTTCTGCTAAAGTACGAAAGTGCTGAAGTACTGTTAGGATAGCGGATTTGCATTGAAATGTTCTTTTTCCAGGGCACACAAAAGAGAGGCGTGATATACGTTTATGAGGGGTGGTGTTTATGCTGTGACATTCATTGTGTATGATGCAAAAGCAGGGTGATCAGCAGTGTACCGTAACGTTATTCACTGGTCTCCTATCTCAAAATACAAAATTATATGTCTCTTGTTTTTTTTTAAATGTAACTTACCTGTTATTACTCTTCAACATTAAATCTTTCGATTTATTTCATTGCGTTTTGCAGATCACTTAAGCGTGACAACACGTTATGCATCTTAAATTCAACTCGGACTCACGCAGCAAAAGAAGCGATATTACTTCACCAGCACATCAAGGGATGTTCACATGACTAAAACAAGGTGAATATGGATGCCATGAGTGATGTCCCTCAATTAGGCTATAGCAACAACTTTTGGCACAGCAGCGAATGAATTTCAGGCAGTCTCCTAACTGAGAAAGCATTGCAACCAGTAGTTTCGAAAAGTAGTACTCAATTGCCATTTATCTACCGAGATACAAAATAAGTACATTTGACACCCAGCCACTTTAATTGTTGGGAAGGAAGAGTCCTCATTTTAGCTAATAACGTTATAACTGTCCACGGCAACATTATATTCACGTAATCACAGTAAACGGCATAAACATATGAAGGTGCGCATAAACGTGTGCATCAGTTTGCATACACTTTAAGTAAAAATAATGATATAAATTCTGCGTGTATAAAATTTACGATTAGCTTTAAAAAATAACAACCCAAGCGCTCCATACAAATGGTTAACCAGAGAAATCGGAAACGTGTGTCCCGCTGTTCAGCGGCGGCTGCAATCTGATGCTGCACTGAAGCCTTTATTATTTATTGGTTATGCCTATATGTTCGTGCTGCTTTATGAGGTTAGACAGACGTTTGGCTTGACCTTAGCACAGTGTTTAATTCACATGCCGCACATTGTGCCTCACACGATCATGGCCATGGAGGAGTGTAATGCGTGCTTAAATGCATTTCGCAATGTGGAAATCGTAGTGGTTGTACTAGAACCACAGACGGTCACAGACGCCGCAGCCGAAGCCAAAGTGCCTCTGGAGAAACTACCGCCGAATTGCCCCGGCGATCGCACTCCCGCAATCGTCACATTGGCGTTGTCACGCTTGCGACGGCGCGAGTTCTGCGCAGCGTTGTTGCCAGTGTTTGACGTCACGAGTTAACTCGGCGGCGTGGTTTGCAGGATCCGCCCGCAACGAGCGCTTGAATTGTCGTTCGTGATTTAGCACGGCTTGCCAGGCTGCCGGATCATTAGTACGACGTTATTGCCAGAGATCGGCCCTTCGGGCCTGTTCCGGGTGTGGTCCGGGTATGCCCGGATCGCACCATCGGCCCGGCGAATGCGAGCTCTGTCACCTTTTCACTGTCGGCGGTCTTCTAGAGTTGTCGTTGGTTTACCCATGTGGAAGGTCTCAGTAGAAACTGATGCGCCCGTGCTCAGCGCCCCGGCTGCGAAGGGATAGACGACGTCACTTACAATGCAACCAATGGCAGGCGTGCTTGGGTACGACGCTGAACACGACGTAACAGATAGTACAGCTAATAGAAACTGCTCGTGACACCAATGATTGATTGATATGTGGGGTTTAACGTCCCAAAACCACTATATGATTATGAGAGACGCCGTAGTGGAGGGCTCCGGAAATTTCGACCACCTGGGATTCTTTAACGTGCACCCAAATCTGAGCACACGGGCCTACAACATTTCCGCCTCCATCGGAAATGCAGCCGCCGCAGCCGGGATTCGAACCCGCGCCCTGCGGGTCAGCAGCCGAGTACCTTAGCCACTAGACCACCGCGGCGGGGCGGTGTGACACCAATGCCAGACAGCTTTTTCGTTTCTCCCCCGCTGTAACACGTAATATTGAATGAGGATGCACAAGCTAAAGCAAACGACGCTTTAAGAACACTTATCCCATGCACATGTCATAGCATAACGACAATATGGCCTCTGACGAGCAACGAAAAAGGCCCAGAAAGGGAGAGGAAAAACAAAGCACATGTAATGTAACGCTCCTTCTAACTGCAATCGTTGCATGCTGCTGCACGTTCCGTACTGCGCACCAGCATTTGGCGCTAGCGCATCGTATGGGCGCCGCTAAGAGATACGAGCTCTCATTTTCAGCACTTTTTGTGACAGAATGGAGCGGCCCTGTCAGGAGCAGCCGTTAAGCGCACTAAAGACCCATGGAAGAGACGATGACGCACAAAGAGTGATTAACAACAAAACAAAACAGTAAAAAGGCATAGGCACAGAACAAAATCACGTATTTGAAAGAATAAAATGAATCTTGGTGCTGAGCGAGGACCGAAGTCCCGTGTTGTATGCCCAGAAAGCGAAAAAAATGATCCTGCTGCGTGCCGGCGTGCCGGGCTCTTGGCTGCCCTGGAGAGCCAGTGCTGTCCAAGCAAAGTTTGCGCACATTATAGCGGCAGCATACGCAGCGCGTCGTAGCCACGTTCCACTGCGCAGAGTCACATCACTCATATTGAAAAATGCAAGCTCACCCGCAATGACTGCTTTTCTTCTATCGCTATTTCAGTTCGTATACTCCACATACTCATCTGTCACTCTACTCTAAGCTGAAGCATAGAGAAATGGTCACAGTCGAATCACGAAGTAAAACATTGAAATTGAAGTCGAGGGTATGTGTGCGTATAGCAGTTGGCGATGAAAGATAAAACATTGAAGCGAGTATTTTTGCGCTTGTGGGAAACGTATATGCATTTATGTTTATTATTTGCATTTCAAAATGAACGCACGCGAAAAAGTGCATTGCGAGATTACGTTTTTGCTTCATGATCATGTCATTGGTTTCCATAGACTAATGATGAATAGACTAATAATGAATATTAGTCTATTCAACGAGTAACGAATGTGTCGTTTTACGTGCAATAATAAAAGAAACAGTAAAGGTGTATTTCCCTTGCGTGGGTTTCTTATTATTGATATGATCAATAATAAGAAACCCACGCAAAGGAAATACAGTTTTACAGTTTCTTTTAATATTTCACGTAAAACGACACATTCGATACTCGTTGAATAGACTAATATTCATTAATGGTCTATTTTTTAGTTTTTTGGCAGTGTTTATGTTTCAGTATAATAAAAATGGCGAAGCCTTGGGAAACAAAAAAAATGAATTATGTGGTTCTGAGTGAGTTACTAGGATATGATGATCGCGAGCAGGGTTCCGAAAATTCACGCGATTATAACATCGCCGTGATT
Organism: Rhipicephalus microplus; assembly: GCF_043290135.1. Taxonomy (NCBI): domain Eukaryota; kingdom Metazoa; phylum Arthropoda; class Arachnida; order Ixodida; family Ixodidae; genus Rhipicephalus; species Rhipicephalus microplus. The sequence continues at coordinate 54,604,739 of NC_134703.1, forward strand.
GAAATTTGTGTGGGCCAAGATCATGACTTGAAATGGATATCTTTTTTTTTTTTCACTATGAGGACTGCTATAAGATCAGGATAGCAGCGTCATGTAACTGCAAGTCTTGCCACTAAATCTAATGTTGGCTATGGTGAAGTGTTCGAGTGAAGATTACGCCTAAATAAAACACATTATATATGGGCGCTGGAAACCAAGGTACTGGAATTGAAATCGACTAGTACTATACATTAAAGATAAGACGAAACTGTCAAGCGGTAGTTAAGTCAATGAAAAAAAAAACTCCCAACCAGAAGTGCTGTTTGATTTCGAACTGCCATGAAGAGCTTACAGCACAAGCTAGTTTTCTTATTGCCTTTTGCGTTTTTTTTTACACACTGAATGGAACAGCCATTGATTAATTGATGAATCGTATGAAAAAGCGTATTTTCTTTTTTTCGAAGTGCACGCGACGTGTGGCACTTGAAATATTTTCTTCGCAAATTTCTCGTAATAAAGGGCTTTTTAAATAAAGCGAAAACACTATTCTTTGTTTTTTTTAGGGGCGAAGCTTTTTATAGCGAAACCTGTTCGTCTCTCGTAGCCGTTGTAGTAGTGTGTAACAAATATAACATTTGGACCTCTAAGGTGGTGCCGATGAGGCATTTCTTCTGTGCGTTGTTGAACAATAAAAGATAATGCTGAATGTACATGCCAATGGCTGCTAATGGGGAATTAGAGACAGGAGCATTCGGCTTTTAGTTAATGCACACGGTGCGAATTTCTATTGTTCAAAAACGCACAGAAGACAAGAAAGGGTTGCCTTGTAATACTTGCTGGGTGTAACCTCCTAGGTTTTAGAAAGGTTTATGGAACGTTGGGCCGCAGTGCCATGAATACAGTGAACTAGTATATACCATGAACACGAGGGGGTTAAAGGTGGGAAGTAGACACGAAGCGCAAGCCGTAAGAAAGTGTGCGTATGCCTCCTCTCGTTCAGTCCTTGGAATGTCCGCTGGATAGCGGTGCTTCTATATGAGGAATATATGATGAAATGATGCGAGATGGTGGTACTTGGAGTGTTGAATAGGTGGACGAACGGACACACAGACATATGCATGAACGGACGCACGGATGGCTGCATGGAGGGATGGACGCATGGACGGACGCAGGAGCGGATGCATGGATGAAAGCAGGGACGGACGCACAGATGAACGTGCGGACGCACGGACGGGCGCATGGACGCACGGGCGGCTACACAGACGCACGCATGGATGGACGGAAGCAAGAACGAATGGATGGACGTATGCTTCGCCCCACTATCCATCATTCAATCCGTAATATGCTGCCATTTTTTTTTCAAAACCAAGATGTCAAGTAAAAAAAAATTTCCCTCGAGTTTCTGACTGGAAAAAAGAGCCGTCATCATCTACAACGCCCTATTCTTTTACATTATATACAGTATTTATTGTCTGCTTCTTTGCTGAAACGTGGATTGCAAGCAAATGCATAACTTGGCAATTGCATTAAACTTAGAATGTAGCACCAGAAAAGCATAATGTCAGCGGAACCTTCACGAATTTCTTATTCAACTCAGACCACAGGCAACAGCGCTTACTTACGAAGAAGTTGTAAAAGAAATCAATCGTGAAAACGAAACTAGTGTAATGAAGAAACTGAGTGGCACTCGGAAAGGTGGGGGACATCAATCAGGTGAAAAGAAAACATTAGGTGTGCTCGGCGCTTCCGCGGGTTCTGCCATCATCGAGTGAATTTGTGTGAATGCTCTCGTTCTATGAAAAAGTGAAGTGCTGTCTTGTTTTAACTGGTGGAAGCGTTAGATATTCCGTAATCCTGGCACTTCGAAACCATGCGTTCCCTTCAGTTGCCACCATGTCCACGGAGCAAAAGCTGCAGGTTGCCACCTCTACCACAAATACTGCGGCTGTTGCTTATTCGGCCCAGTTAAACAAGATGACCTACCTTCTTTTATTGGTACCGATGACAAGTACGTGAGGGATTGGCTCGACGAACAAGACAGGGTGTGAAAACAGAACAAACTGGATAATGCGCATAAGTTTAACGTCGTCCGTTTTTATCTATAACCAGCCTCACCAATCGGCGGTACCGTTATCACGGGACGGACCATCCCACCTTGTCGGTGAATGGCTTTAGCGGTACTGTTTGGTGGTCCAGTGCCTCACAAGTTACATACATGTCCAACTGTTGTTGGAAACTTCAGCTCAGAAAAACACCAAGAATTATAGTATGTACTATTTACCTTCAGATAAATAGAGAAATCTGAGCATGAAATGGCAGGTGTTGAAATTGGAACGCTTTGCCTTTATCAGTTCAAGACGCGGCAGCATGTTGTACCTTATGACAGTATGAAATGGGTGTTTTTGGATTGAACTGAGGTTCAATGGAGTTTAGCGCCGCATAAGACGTGATACTTGGCTGATGAGATAATCGTTTCGTGGCCCATTTGAAACTTAAAAAATAAGCATACGTTTTCACCTACAAGTTGTTCAAGAGGCGGAGGTTGAAGGAGCAAGGGAGAAAAAAAATGTGTTCAGATACGGGGCTACTCATGCAGATGCTTATGCTTGCACGAACTGCAGCTTTTTCACACGTTTCTGCTCATCTGTTTCAACGCTCCACCCACCACATTTATTAAGCAAAAAGCCTCGCACGATAACGCGGAAGTCGGCGTCTGGGCCACGCCTGCTTTGTTTAGCCTAGCAGCGCCAAATTGATTAGGCACAGCTCACGCATATTAGCTGGGAGGCGTTGAGTTCCTAGATGGTGAAAGGAAAAGGAATAAAAGATTAGATTTGGGGCGCGCGAAAAATATTCTTGCTGAAGGAGGTAAGACAAAGATAAGCAAGATGAAAAACACGCAGTCCGGGGCCGTACGTGAAAAGGCGTAATAAGAAACGTTATTTTCGCACACTTCTTTTGTATGCAACATTATGCTTTTGAGTGTTTGCGAACCAGGCATGGGTAGGGGGTGGCAGGAATTTTACATTTTTGCGTGCGTATATATAGGTGCAGACATGGAAACACACGCGAAAATATACGTAAAGAGCGATACACGCTATTTCGAAGCTTAATAAACGATAAGTGCCAGATGGAGCTAATAGAAACTACTGCACAGCTTTTACGCCGAAGAAAAAAATGTAAATACAGAAACAAATATCAGTATCTAGTTCACGCACAAGGCAATGACCAACTGACAGCGGAAGAAAATAGTCACTTGATCTTTACTTTGAGTGCGGGCTAGATATTCAAACAGAAAACCAACATGGGCAAACAAACACAACTTAAAAGTATGCGAAGTCGCTTCTGTTTGTTAGGAGCGCCCTTACGTGCAGCAGCTGAGTCTTTTAACCTGTATGCGCGAGTGTGAACCCCGAGTCTGTAACTTCTGGTTCATGACCTCTTGTTGTCTGGTTCTTGGAATGGCCTGTCTTGAATACAGCTGGACAGGGCTCTTCATTGCGGGCATGCACGTGTTCTCGTTGATTTCGCTGCTTTGCTCCGTTGTACACCGTTTATCGAATGAGTAGTCGATGCTCACGTGTCCAGGTTAAAAAAATGGCGGCTGTGCACATTCCCAAGAGTAAGCAAAGTGACATGGTTTGAATGAGAAATGGTCCTTTGAAAAAGGGCAGCGATGGCCGCTAACAAGCGCTGTTGTTCACGCAGGCGACACCTCCTCTCGCGTGCTTCGAAAAGACAGGGGAACATGCGCCGACTGTTTACGGTGCGGATGGAGGGATGAAAGTGTGCGCTCCTGAAGTAGAGGAGGGTGGGGACGTTTCAGCCTGCTGTCATTCGAGAGAAAGTGAAATGCTTGCGGACGTGATTAAAGGACCCTTCTGACATGCCATGGCAGTGCCTTCGATAATTGTGTGCTGTGGAGCCCACTTTGACGATGCGAGGCACGTGAAAAAAGTAATAATATAAAGAAATAAACAATAACACCAGGCTACTGGTTTGTAGTACATGTATGTATGTGCTCGCGGAGCCTCTTGACAGTGAATATTTTTTTTTGCTTGTACACCTTTCAATCTCATACGAGAATGAAAATTTTAGCGTGTATTTTTGTCAGTGTGAGTGCAGCTCATCGCAAAGTGGCTGGTAACGAAAACGTTTCTGCGCTATCCGTTGTTTTCAAGACACAGTTTGCGCATGTGGAGTGATGTGCTGAAGTGTTCACTCTTCGTTTTACTTCGAAGGTGTTAATAAGTGGGAATGACATTGTAAGAAGTAGACGCGAGTAAAGTAAATACAGGGTGCAACTCAGACAAGTAACTGTATTGGCTTTCCTGCTTTAAGAGCTATCAGTACGTGATAGTGACAACGAATGTCGAGAAGCTCAATACGCTTTTTGAAATTAGTGAACCAGTTTCAAGTGAGAAAAACAGCTATCCTTAAAGTAGAGTGAACTAAAAATTGCCTATATGATTTTTCTTCCTGCTTGTAACTACTGCTCGAGCTTCGTTTTTTTTATAAATAGAACAATATTTATAATATTGGTAGGGTAATCGATATATCACGTGTACGGGCCACCAAAGAAAGAAGGCAAGTGCAAATTACTTCAATGACTATTTAGGGCAGTCTTCATATGTGTTATTATGATTGCATAAGCTCATAACAGAAATTGGTGTAATTTTAGCATTGAAGTGTTATTTTCTGTAACAACCGAGGAGGTGTAAATTGAGTACACTGGACATTCAGGAATATTATCACTTGATTTCATATTTCCGTTGCTGCTTACCTGTTGGTGCGTGTGTACAATCAGCACCTTTCTGATTGCAACCAAAGCAAACAACTGTGGCACACATGACCGCGCGCACACCGCAATAAAAAAGTAAAAACGCTCTCCCACTGAATACTTATGGTGAGTGGAAAATGTTTTGTGGTAAAGCGCAATTTCAGAAATATTAAGTGCATGAATTTTAAGGAGCCTTGAACTGTTTATTAATACAAGACAACGTTCAAATTTTTGTCTAACAAACCAAAAATCTGTTTTTGTAGACTTCGGAAACCTGGACTTGTTCACTCTGGCTAGGATTTATAATAAAAGTAATGGATATTAGGCGATGGTCATAATCTGAACCAATGTTTTTTTTTTTGAAAGAATAAAAGTACATTTATATAGGAGCCTGCAACAATCTTCTAAAACGCTAATCTCAAGGGTGCTCTTACAGTTGCGTGTTCCTCTTCGAAGCATTTGTGCTCTTCAGCGAAAACTCAGGTCTCTTTTAGACATCGTTTAATAGATGAAATTTAGTAAAACGTAGTTCTTGCAGTTTGTTGTCAAGTTGAGGGAGCTTTTAACTACCCATATCTGCCTTAATATAGCTTTTATTGGCTCGCGAGAAGCATGAGTGGCCACCTTCGAAGTATAATCATTTGGCAGGTGTTTTTGTTCTCGATCTTCCTGCCAATGACAATAGATGAACAGGTGCTCCAAAAGTAAAAAGGATATACAGCAGGAAGGGGAAAATAGAAGCCTGCGGAGAAAAAAATCTGTAAACGACGGTTGTGTCGAGCTCCCGATAAGCGAACTTGTCTTCCTCAAGGCTAAAACAGAACTTATTTCTTTATCGCTTGTGTTTCTACGCTTCAAACTCTCTCCTCCATCTTGACAAAGGGTGGGTAGTAGGCAACATTGGATACGGGGAGCGGAAAAGGGGGGTGCTGTGACAAACTATGTGAGTCAAAAAGGAACAGGTGTTACGTGAATAAAAACAAATTAAGGAAGTGGCTAGGAGGTTATTGTGTACACGTGTCGCTGAATAACGTTGTCACAAGTTAGCAATGGCAGGTATGAAATTCCTAGAGGGCTTAACTGACGCTGATTTTCTTTGTGTATGCCAAATCGACAGAAGGGTCCCTTTAGAAATGTCTTTTACCTTCTGGCTGGAGTGTACTGAATTTGTGAATAAGGTATGACCCTGTATATTTTCCATTTCTTGTGGACCGGAAGTGCCACTGAAGTACGTAGTGCTTGAGATCGCCTAAGTTGTTTCCTGCTACAATAAAACGTTTTGCCACTGCTTTCGATAATTTTTGCCGTGTTCGATCGATGATCATTTCATCTGACAATAATGACCTGCTCTGCTTCGTCAAGCTACTGTTCACGTTGTGTTAAGATTCTGAATCATAAGCACTAGCAACCACTGTTCCTTCACGACGACCAGAACCAGCTCATTCCTGATGGCGAAACGACATAAGCAATTAACCAAACATTTTCTTCCATTTTTGTTGACGGAACTCTTAAGTTACCGTATTTTCTTCCTGATGGTAATATTTCTCTCTGATGGTTATATTTTTACGGCTGATATCACCTTTAATCCGGCCAACGTAGCAAATTTAATTGATTTTATATATAAAACTGTAGTCATCGGCAGGCGTTGATGGCATCCACTCAAAAATTCTAAATAAAAATAACTGTGCGATCAGTGAAACATAGTGTCATAATTTTCAGCAGTAAAAATCACTAGGTGAGATACCGTAGGACGGAAAAGTGGCCAAGACAGTGCCAGTCCAGAAAAAAAATCCACCTTGTTTATGACGCAGTAAGCACCCTATCTCACTAACCAGTGTTTGTTTTAAACAAATGGAGCACATAATTCATTCACATGCAGTTATGTTCTTGTTATTGGTTAACTTTTTCACTCTTATTCAACATGTATTTCAAAGAGTTATTTTTTGTCGCACAGAACTAACATTGTTCCTTAACCATATTTGCTCGAACCTCGACCTAAATGTTTCACTTCATGCTTGGTTTTAAATTTTGAAAGTGTGTTAGGTAAGGTGCCACATCAGCGACTACTCTTGAAATTTTCTCGCTTCAATCCAAATACTTTTGTTTTGGATTGTATTCGTGCACGTTTTACTAATCAAGAGAATTTTGTTCATGCTAACAATCATTCAAGAAGAAGCCTTGTTTGGTCTGGTGTATCCCAAGGAACCGTCTTGGATCCGCTCCTTTTTGTAATAAATGTTATTGATCTCCCCAACATCTTATCCAACATACGTCTGTTCGTAGACGATTGCGTCGTTTATCGTCCTGTTACTAGCGATCATGGCTGCCGATCACTTCAAGAGGGCCTGGCACTGCTTGGTGTGATATATGGATTATGTCTCGAAGCACTACGAAAGCACTGCTGTTTTTTTTTTTTTGCCCGAAAAAAAAATCTCTCTCCACCATAGCACGTTCTGTGCGACGCTGCGATTTCTCCTGCCATTTCATGCAAGTACATTGCTGTCGCCACGTACAGCGATCTTTTCTAGTTCTCTCACTTTACAGGTATTATTAACGAGGCTAACCGAACATTAGAATACTTTCGAAAGCATTTGCGCTTTGTTGGCCTATCATTCAAATCATTAGCTTATCACACATACGTCCAGCCTCAGTTAGAGTATGCATGCTTTCTTGGCACACATATCAAACTAACCCTATTAGAGTGCTTAAAGCAGTACAAAACCGCACAGCTCACAACTTCTGCTCCGATAATTTTTTCCACACTTGCAAAACTGAAATTCGAAGCACATCTATAGCTTAGAACTAACACACCTTACATCTAGCTTCTGCCCTTTTCTCAAGTTTTACCATTCCTCTCCTTAAACTTCATTATTTTACTTGCACATTGATCATCCTTCCGCACGAATCACACTAAGCTAGTCTACCCACCGTCGGGTCAGACCGTTGCGTACCTACGCTTCTTCGTAAAACAGCAAGGAACTTGGACACACTACCCAGAGATGCTGTTTTCCAATCCAACCCACAAGCCTTCGCGTTCTCTATCTAGTTAATGTCACTGCATAACAGCTGATCACTCATGTAAAATCCAATGCTGGAGTATTTCAGGTAATATTAAATAAATGAAAAGGTTATGACACACCCTACAGTGCTTGCCTGCTATCAATGTCATCACTTTTGATAAAGAATTAGTAGGTGGCAATTATACAGCGTCAATACTTCCTGTCTTTCATATAGTATGCCTACTGTCTGAATTCCAAATAATGATAGAGCGAGATAAGAGCGTTCGCTCAAATAATCATTAGCGTACGGGAGGAAAAGTCCATCTAAGGAGACAAAACTTTTTACACGCATTAAGCGTAAGTTTACGTAACGATTTAGGAACAAATCCTTTCGCGCAAACAGATTACGGCTACCGATATCAGGCCTTTGCTTGAGTCGCATTGGGAGTAATTATTTATTCGCTGAAGGCTCCATGTTTCAGCCTATGATAACAGACTGAAGAACCGCACGACGTCTCTGCAAGTGACTAATCCATGCAAGCTTTGTTCAAGGCAAGTGTAAGGTTATTTGTGATGGCTGTGTAAGGTTATTTGTGATGTGTGATTTGTAAGGTTATTTGTGATTTGGATTGAGTTCGAATGATTAAGGTTGGCAGTGCAAGTTTTAGGATATCTAGAGGAATTTACTGTTCTGAGGTTCCTCTTGTTCCCCTTTGTTTGAAGCACCTCTAATTGTCCTTCATTTATTCTGTTTTATAGTCTCAAAACACTCATAGAGACGTAGGCAGTGTCGTTGGAATAATGAAACGGAAAGTCATAACCATCCATTGAAAAAAAAGGCCTCATCTACAGCCTAAATACAGTAGAAAATTTATAAGAATGTCACCACTTCTGGCAAAAAAAAACAATAAGCTAGAACATAGGTGTTTGTTGCGGGTGGCGTAATAACATCTATTCAGTGCATACTTATGCAAAGACAATCACAGAATTCTAGATTTCTTGTTGAGTCTCGTTTTAAACTTACCCGCATCCCTGCTGCTCCTGTCTCTACCCGCTAGCTTTTAATTTGGTGTCGTTTCGCACTCTGCTTAACATTCGTGCACTCGTATAAATCACACGTTAGGTTGCACGTTTCGAGATACATCCATCGGAACATAGAGCAATTGAGAAGCAACGACCGACCTGAAAAGTCAGCTTAAAATTTGATATACGGGTGGACCTAGAATAGAGAGCGGAAATACATCAGATGGAACCACAGTGAGGGATACATGCTTCAACCCATACGACAGCTTGCTGCTTTCACAATATTTTGCATGATACAAAAGCAGTTGCAAAATTATTGTCTTTATCAGAGCATGAACAATAGAAAAGCATTTTTTTTTGGCATGCACATGATGTACCAATATATACCCGCTTTTTCAAATCTCGCACTGTATAGCCTTGGCCAGATATAAGTCAAGAAAAGGCTAACATTTGAAACAGGGTAATGGAAATTCGCTCGAACGTTGTGGAACGCATGGTTAGCTTGAACACTCCACCAAAAAAACTAAGACAAAAGTGTGAGCTTATGAAACACCAATAAATACCTACCAAAAATATTCACAAGACGATGTGCCTACTTTTTCACAATGCGTGAATTTACTTGAACTCACCTTCACACACTGACATCTTGCTGCCTATTATTAAGGAGTGTTTATTAGAAGGTTTACAAAATTACCATGTTTTGTTAAACAGAATCGAGTTATGCACACAGCTCGTTTATTCGTCCTCATATTTTTGTTCCACTGATGCTTCTGTTGCTTAGTTTTTTATTGTGCATTTAGTAACATCATTTATATTGCAATAAGGCTCTTTTTTCATCTCTCTCCCATTTGTTTATTTGATTATTCATTATTAGTGTAGCCTCAGATGAGCTGGTCGTCTTCCACAATACCACCCTCCACGACAAAGGCTGTTAAGGTTGCTTCACCTTTGACATTATTGTAACAGGCAAAGTCTTCTGTACAGGTGAGAGAACGTACATTGTAGGCCTTGAGGAGAAGAAAAACTATCGACTTCTCTAATATATATATATATATATATATATATATATATATATATATATATATATATATATATATATATATATATATATATATATATATATTTGTGTGTGTGTGTGTTTGTGTGTTTGTGTGTTTGTGTGTGTGTGTGTGTGTGTGTGTGTAAAATAGGAATATTGTAAACATACATCTGACAAAGATATTTGCGTCAGTGAGAATATGGTACGATTCTAAAAGTGAAAAAATGACAGAACGCTGTAGTAATGTAGTGACTCGGACGCAATAGTGCTTGGAAAATGGTAGAAGGAAATGTAGGTGGCACTTCTTAAGTGGCTATAGTAATAACGCAAGAAAATGGTTCGTCGGCGGAAAGAGATGAAGCAGAAAAAAAAAGCTCGAGCGTGAATGGTTATTTTTAGTCGAAGTGAATGGACATATCTTCGCAAATCGTCGGCAAGCTTTCGGCGTTAAGGCCTCACTTAGTTTCAACTCCTTCTCTTTCTCCTCTTCGCAGTTTGGGTGCACTGATAGCGTCAGGCGTAATGTTGGTTCCTTTGTAAGAGCAAATGGCTAAGGCCCCATTGAAATAAGAGGAGTGAAAAGGAAGAATCAATTCAAAGCAAGGATCACTGGTAACGCTAGCTCGATTCCTTTTCCTCAAAGAAATCTCGGCCGAGAAGGAAGCCGTAAACGCTCCAAAATACAGAGAATAAGTTTAGGGGCAAAAAAAACAACATTCACGAACAAATACTGATTTTCAGGACCCCCCCCCCCCAAAAAAAAAAAAAAACGCCAGCTATCAACAAGTGGAGCCTTTCTTGAAGAGGCGTCATGAAGAAAGGAGAGGATTGTTATTTCAGCGTGAAGGATGGGGAGGGAGGAGGGAGGACGAAGATAAGACTAAGAAGAAAATAAATTATTGACGGGATATTTTTGTCTTTTTTTTTAGGATAAATTGTGGATGAAGGCAAATTCTTGAAAGCGAATTCATGATGAAGGAGTGCCTTCGCCTTTTGCTTGTGTTTCATTTCCTAGCCTTTCCGCCTGGAGGCGTCATTTAAAGTGATGTGCGTCGTTGTTCTGCCTGTCTTGCTGAGCATTCGCCTTGATATGGGTGCTGCTTTCTTGGTTCGTGATTTGTCTTGTTTCACGAAGCAGAAAAAAGGATTGTGGGGAGAGTGGAGTTTTTAAAAAATTGTATGTCGAAAAAGAAGTGCATCAGTGTCGTACCCCATTTTAGTTCCAGCCTTAAACTAATGAAGAATTTTCAGCATCTTGACTATCCTCAAAAACACAATCGAATCAGGAAATTCTAAACTTACCCTTCTGTCAATATTTAAGGGGTGTATCCTATGTGATATCTGTCACTTTGGTATTGCACTTATGTGGCAAGAAGCTCAACGATATTGGAAAAAGTCATGACACGTGCTTGCTTCTGCTGTATATTACTTTTATGAGTAACTCTAGCAGCACAATGAGTATTTCTACATATATTCGCACGATATATGCAGGTAATATGGCATTTACTTTGTGTGGGTTAATATGCAGCTGCTGGGTAGTTCTGCAGAACAAGAGAACAGTAGTAAGCATTCTCGCAAATAAGAACTTAGACATATCGGCTACGCACCAGTGATGAAATCAAAAGTAAAAACATCGTTGTTTGAGTTAACAGTGATAGCAAAAAGTTGATCAGGCTGCATTGAGCTACACAAAAATGAACACAATATTAGAAAAAACGTTTTTCAGTAAACAACAAAAAAAGTTGGGGTACTGTTTGCCTGGTTTCACACCGTGAACGAGTGTCCAGCCAATCGCTATTGGCGGGGACGCAGAAAAAAAATCACATATTGAAGGGCTAGCAAGTCGATAACTTTATTGTCCAGTTGCATTTCGGGTTTCTATGTCTTCATTATTGCAGTCGGCTGGACTCTCTGCAGACCAACCTGCCAGTTCGGTGTATCTGGTACGCCTAGAAGCAAACCGAATCAACTACCGGTTTTGATATGCAAGGGATCCCCCAATGCTGTCTTTGTTTTTATAACATGAGAAAATGTTCTAAAACATGCTTGTTTTTCGTTGCTTGAAAGGATTACGTTTCTTATTTTTACTTTACCGCATAAGCAACTAAGCCTCAATTTTGATGCAAAGTTTTTCCTTGGCCGCAAACTTGCTAACTCGCAGTAGAAAACGTACTGTCGGTCAAATACATAGCTATCGTGCATGAGTGACAATTTTTTAATGTATCTCTGCCATACGACTGAATTAAGTTTAAAAAGAAAGGTGCAGGACAAGTGTTTGCCCCTAAAGCACATGTTCACTAATCAATTTTTTTGTAACTTCGTTCTATGACATATCACTGAGAGAAAAAAAAAAGTGGCAACTGTCCACATTAGTTAAGGTTTGGACTGGCTGTACACAGCGCCAGAGCTCACGACATGTTAGAGAGAATAAAAAAAAAACGTGCGCAAAGCTGACAACATTTTTGCACGGAGATTCTCTGCTTCCTGTATTTGAATGCGTAATATCCAGTTATCGTATTTATACTCAATAAGAAGTTCTAACTTAGTCTTGGTACCGTTCTCCGTTGAGTGAGCCTGCCTAAGCATCCTGTTTCCCATAGGAACGAGTATCTCCTCTAAAAAAAGGTATAATGAAAAGCATCTTACGCTGTGCATAACAATAGTAGCATAAACAATCCTACTCTGCTTTAGCCCGACCATGAAATATTTTTATCCCGAGCAATTCTTTGCCCTGCTGAATAACATCACGCCTTGTTTCACCGGTGCTTTAGAAGTCACTTCCCACTTACGGGACTCCAGCTGTTATTGCTGAGGCACCGTGCATTGAGAGTCGGTCGGTGCTGTGGCCGGGCCTTTTCCGTGATAACGACGTGCCCGCACATCCGGCGAACCCTTCCTTTCTTACCTTTTGCAGTAATACGCCGCTAGCTTGCCCTTCCTTTGAATTGCTTGCTGTAAAAACTGCAGGCGGACTACAGACATATTATGGGCTTCTAAGCAAGGGTAGGTGCCGTCAAAATACTCAGGCGCTTGTAGCGGCGTCACACCGCATGGCCTCCACTCAGCCCAAATTTCACAACTTCCTGCTATGATCACGTGAGAACTGGCACAGCAACGGCCTGCGAATACAGCGCATCAGGAAGGAGCCTTTTTACGTCCGTGGGAGGCTCTTCCCAAACGCGTGGAAAAAAGCGAAATTTTAAGAAAAGGCTGAAAAAAAAAGGCGCTGATAAGGTCTCTGGAGAAACGACCGTCACCACTATGTGAACAATGGCAGCTCGCTTCGGTTCTTCTTCGAAATGACCACAGCACATTTGAAGCCTTGTGCAGCAGCTTAAAAATGGGACATGAAATAAATTTCTTTGTTGAGGCAAGTGCACTGGATGACCCGAGCTGCGCGCCAGCCATCACGTGCAATAAAGCGTCTGTCGAACCAAACGTATACGTTCAAGTGATCATCAATGTGCAGTGGCGTCTTCGGCTTAGGTTTCTCCGGCAAGCCGAATGTTTATTATCAGTCGTGAAAATGCTTCAGACTACTTCACATTAGTGTTGCGAAAGCTGAACAAAGTATGGAGTGAAAAAGCCTTCTTTGTTTTTTTTATTTTAATTTTTTCTTTTGTCATGTCATTCTTCCTTTTTCTCCCTAAGTTTTTTTATAAATCTCAATCTTTTCACTTTTTTCTCTTTCTTTTATTTCTTTCCCGCTCTCTCTATTTCCTCTTTTTTTGCTTTCTATCTCTTTCTGATTACGTCAATAGTTTCTCTCTCTCTCTACTATTTTTTTCGGTCTTTCTCTTTCTGTTCTGCCTTTTTTCCCCAGTGCCTTTTTCTTTTTTTATGTTATGAACTTTATTCAGTTATTTCTGTGCTCCTTACTCTCACTTATGTTCTCCAATCTTTTAAAAATCAGAAAAGGCTCCGGTTTGCTCGGCAAGCATGTCTGTTTAGACGAGTGGTTTATATGCTCACTTAAGGATTGTGGGCACGCTGATCAAACCCAACCTCGTCAAGAAATCTTTTTCGCCAAGCATTTTAGCGGGAAAACTTATTAGGCGTAGGTCGTGCGGTCGCGGTGTATGTAGCGGTAGTAGTAGTAGTAGTAGTAGTAGTAGTAGTAGTAGTAGTAGTAGTAGTAGTAGTAGTAGTAGGTAGCCACGTCTTGTTTATTTTTTTAGAATGTCCGCTGGATGTCGATACTTTTATATTATGAATAATGATGAAAATGTGCGAGATGGTGGTACTTCGAGTGTTCACTGGATGTAGTGATGGACGGACAGACAGGCACGGACGGATGGACGGACGCATAGGCGGCCGCATGGATGGAAGCATGGGCGCATGGACAGACGGATGGCCGCTCTGACGGAAGGAGGGATACACGGACGGATGCACGAAGGACGCACAGACGGAAAGAAGTAAGAACGAACAGACGGAGGCTTCGCCCCACTGATCACAACTCACTCCGTTAATATACTGTGATTTTTTTTTGTATTTCACGGTGGTTCTTTTTTTTTTCTTGGTCTATCTTTTTTCTCTCTCTCTCTTTATTTACTCAATCTCCCACACATCTCAATTATCGTATCTCATGCCGGATAATTCGTAGCAGCTGGAAAGTGTGCTCTAGATTCACAATATTGGGGAGCGAAGCGGACGATGAGGAAGAGGACAAAGAGCGCGCGCACTGACTGAGTCTTTGCATTGAACGTGTTTACAACGCACGTGAGGGTCTCATTCTGGTAGACTTGGTGGCTTCAGGTAGAATACGAGAGATTATTTGTCAGCAGCCAGCTTGTGAAAAGTTCACGTGTTTCGTGATGCCACACTCACCGTCATGGCTACTGGTTGTTCTGGCTGACGCTCCCACGTTAGATGCACATATATACACCATATTTTGGACGGGCTGAAAGTCGCCGTGGTAGATCAGTTGGTAGAGTATCGGATGCGTAATTAGAAGGTCGCAGGTTCGGTTCTCGCCCATGGCTAATTATCTTTTCGTCCACTTTTCTTTTTCGAAATTACGCTATAATGACTTCTTAAAACTTCCACTATTCTTTTCTTAGCATGATTGTTGGTTAGACCTAAATAACATTGTGTCTAGAGAAGTATAGATTATGCATGATGATGATGATGAAAAACATTTATTATAAAAGAGAGAAGAGAGAGGTACGGGGCCAAAGCATGACCCTGCTACATGGTCGGCGTCCTTAGTCCGGGACACCGCATGACGAGGCCCCTACTCGCGCCCGTCTCACTAGAGCCCGTTGAGACTCTAGTGATGAGCAGTTGAGGAGGGCAGTCTCCCATGCCTCTCGGGAAGGGGTAGGGAAGGGGGTAGGTGGGGATTTTTCGGACATGCCCATACCATGTGGAAGATATCACACGTCTCCCCACAGTATGGGCACCGCCCATCTGTGTTCGCATCGAAATGCTTTAGGATTGCAGGACAGAGTAGAGTACCTGTCTGCAGGCGCCTTAGAGTTCGCTCTTCCGCCTTACTCAACCCCTTTGCAGGAGCCGGGTAAAGGCGGTGAGTGTCACGATAATAGGTCAGAATTTCTTTGAACCGCAGCAGCGGTGTATTGGCCTCCGAGTCATAAGAGCCAAGGTGAGGAGCCCGGTGGGTAAGCGCTCGGGCGGCCGCGTCAGCGGCCTCATTACCTCGTAAGCCCTGATGGCCAGGAGCCCATACGATGCGTTTCGGGGCTGGATCAGCGAGAGCCCGTTTTAGAATTTGGCTGGCTAGGGGGGATATCTCTCCTACCAAGTAATGAGTACATGCTTTCTGGGAGTCCGTGATGATAACTTTCGAGTTGGGGTCCGCAGCAGCAAGCGCTATCGCGACTTCCTCAGCGCGCTCTGGAATTTGTGCTCGGAACGAGAGCCCATTGACATGTTTTTCCCGGTGAACTACAGAGGCCGTGTAAAATCCCGTGGGCGAAGGCCCTGCTATATCTACGTAGAATACACCAGGTCGGGAGCCGTGTTGCCTCTCAAGCGTGCGAGCCCGCGCCTGTCTTCTGCTATGAATGATAGCTTGTGCGAATGCGAAGCATCGTACTGAAAAGCGTGTCAGTTCCGCTGTAAAAATACTTTCATAGAGGTAATTCATGAAGCTTAGCAAACAATTATGACTCCTTTACGAAATATCTGTTATGTACTACATCAAGTGAAAAAGGAAGACTTTTTAATTCATGCACTCGTTTTTACTGAGCACTGCAAGAGCCGCTAGATAAGGTGTAGCGGTCGGAGTTACAAAGGGAACATCCACGGCTCTACACAAATGTCAGTGGAGCTAATTTGTGGACCAAAGTTACTCTTTATTTTGCGGAAACGATTCTTCTGCAGTTTCCTTCACAAATAAGGACCATTGCGTGGCGAGAGCAAATGATTGCTTGCAACTACTTAGCTCACAAGCGTAAACCCTTTATGACACACGAGTTATAATCTAAAGGTTTTTATAGATTCAACGCACTGCAGAGGTTTTTTTTCTCCTGTAGGCCTGTAGATAATGGCTTATCGGATACATCGATCATTGTTAAAATTAGATATAGCCATCATCGTAAGTTCATACAAGCTCCGTACGTTAGATTGCGTAGTCAATGAAAGTGGGACAGTGGGCTGTATCCATTTGGTTTTCCGCTACCACGCTCGTTTGAGAACATCCATGCGCAACGTTTAGTTGTACTAGTAGATTGAAAGATAGAAACTTTTAATTACCTACGCCGCCTGATTCATGAGTTGATCTTTTGCCAGTGCCGAAGTATTTATCTGCTTCAAGGGTTGGAAATGCTAAAGTAACCTAGCTTTGCAAAAAGTCATTTTAAGTGACCTTGGGCTTCATTAGACAACATCGAACATATCAGTGTATCTACAGCCAATTCTTATTGCAAAATATATTCCTGAAAAACATTCAAACTTTTTGCTTAGCAACAGCCGCACAACACCATAGTCCCGCACCATTGAGTGCCTTATATATTGAGACTTGAGTTTTTTAGTGTTTCTGCTTTCACAGTTATGTGGGTGCAGCATATTTATCAATGAATGCACTGTTACACCTAAAGTCTCACAAATCTTCGCAAATTCACAGGAATATTGGGCTATAAACTTTCAGGTATTGAAATGAAACTTGGGAATTCGATGTCTGATGAAGTAAGGCACTAAGAACTGCTCACTTTTAGATGATTAGCTGGCCAGACCACCAGTGCTCATTTTTATCTTCTAACAAGAACTGACCCTCCGGAATACGGTAGACAATATCAATGCAATCAATAGAGTAGAAGACAATACAAGACAAAACATAATCGACTGAAAAGACAAAAAATATGGCTTTGACCTTCCAGTTGCCTGAAGTTAATGCTTAAAGAACACCGTGCGACTTCTTTTAACGGTAACTGTGAGAATTTTTACTATGGGAAAAAAATATATGAAAAGACTGGAGGGAAAACTAAGTCCATCAGTCACGTGAAGAGAAAATTCTGATCATATAATGCATCGAGAAACAAGTACATTCAGACCAAGTCGTTCAAAGCAACACGCATCTACGAACTTTCTTCCAACTTCCACCAACTTTATATTGCCCACACGTTGCCAAGATTAGAATTTACTACCAAGCCCGCAACAGCCAGATACAGCTCCACAAGTGTTGAGACGCATGATACAGGGTGGCTCAACTTATACTTGTTTCTTTCGAAGGAATACTGACACACTTATTCCCGAATCCTCGCTAACATTACGGGCGTGCGACACCGGTTTCAAATACATTCGGAGTACGTGAGGCTCCTTGAGGTACGTCACTTGTGCAACGGAACGTGAACGGGCTTCTTTTGGTACGAGATCGAGAACACAAAGAAACAAAATAAAAAAGGGATGTCTGCTTTTGTCTGGTTTGTTGAGTTCAATCAAATCCTCTCTCACTCTCTCCTTCCATCTTTCTCTCTCCCTTTTTCATCACATTTCTTTTTTTTTTCTCTCATCACAACTTCATTGTGCTTCCACAAATAAAGGGTCGCCCACCTGTCCTGCTGAAGACCCTATATTGCGATTGTATTTCAGTGAACAGGGCTAGCTGGAAAACAAGAAAGTACCGTCAGGGATCTTTTGACGAGGCTGAGCCCGGAAGCCTACTCTACATTGGATAAGGGGAAAGAAAGCTGGAGAGAAATGTCACTGGTGCATCTTACATAGCAGTTTCACGCTTGACACCAGAGATGGTGAATCATTCAAGTATCCTTCGAAAATTGCAGAAGCGCTTTCGTTTGGTTTTGAAAGTTCCAAAGGCGTTTCTAAGGTCCTAACATCATCGCGACATCTAGAGTGTCTCCGTTCAGGTAATTCACAGCACTACGAAGACGAAGCATGTGTGGACCGGAAAGGCAGTAAGGACATACCTCAATTAAGAAACTTCCGCAACAGAGTTCAATCCTGCGATGTGTTACGCCAGCTTCTCCTGTTGTACCATTTTAGACGATGGGACTGAAGATAACACATTTAATGGGGAAAATATTAACAAGGATATTCTTACAGCTACATTGACCATGGACGAAGTGCTCAATGTAATTTTATTAGCCAAATATGTAGGCATAGGAGCTGTTACAAATTTTACGCCATTTCACGTCTCTATAGTTTGTTCTTCAAATGTCCGAAGTGTTCACGCAGATAACACGCGAGAAGTACCTTTGGTCGTTGAAAAATTAACAACGCACCACAGCGGCAGTGCTACCGCCAGCGCTTTGTTTAAGTATCACGTATGCACAATGGGTAATGCCGGTAAAACTTGCCCATATTATTTGCTGAATCACGCTTTAGCTTTTTTTGCACTATAGCATGCGTCCGCGCTAGCGTAGCTTGACAGTAGGCAAATGTCTGTTGAAATTATTCGTACATGTCTTCGACTGATGACATCCCAGGTGAAGGCGATGAACGCACTACTGTTTTTTTTTTTTAGGAAAAGAGGGCTTGGACAAGTGGCTGTGAGAGCAATGTTGCGTACGATGCAAGAGTCACGGACTGTGACTGGCTGTGCACCTGCTGTGTCACGTATTGTCTTCAGGTTTTTCTTCTCCATGTTTCAACATCCCCCATTCTTTTCTCATGTTTCTTTCCCTAAAGCGGGTAATATCTTTGCGTTTCCTTTGCTTTCACTTATATTTCAATGTTTAATCTTTTGTGTCTCTATTAGGCACCTACGTTTCCTGCGTATATGCCGCCAATAGTGCAAATTACCGCCTGTTAGAAGCACGGCTGCCGACCAGCTACGGTGTTCTTGTGGCTAAGGCACTCAGATAAGGTCACGGGATTGAATCCCAGCCGCGGCGGCAGCAGCGTTTTCTATGGAGGTGAAAATTCTTGAGGCCCGTGTGTTTACATTTAGTGGCACGTTAAGGAACCCCACGTGGTCAAAATTTTTGGAGCCCTCCCCTACGGCGTCTATCACAATCATGTGGTGG